>NC_079548.1:6830743-7035743 GCF_015846415.1 Triplophysa dalaica
CTATTTGAGAAATGATTTGTTAATTGTTTCTGTGATTACTTAAAAAACACATTTTGCTTTGTTCAGTTATAATTTGTGTTCAAAACCAGATTTTAAAGATTATTGTAAAAATAAAGATGGCTTTTTTGACAATTTTTGCACAATTTACAGTTTTTAGATTAGGTTTGATTTATTGCTTTGTGGCTGGTTAGAACACTTAGATCAAAGCCTGAGGATTTTTCTTTTGGTCCTGATTGACATGTCTGTAGTGAATTTCTGTTTGAAGCATTCTTGGTCGCATCCATTTCTTCCAGGCCGAGTATTACCACTTGTTAGCGGAGAAGATTTATAAGATCCAGAAAGAACTGGAGGAGAAGAGGAGAACAAGGCTGCAGAAACAGGGCATGATGCCTACTCAGCCTGGCATGCCAAACAGTGCGCTACCTCAAGCACCGACCGGCATGAATCAGACGCAGCCACCCAGTGCGTACCTACACCACACATACACCTGCACGTAATTTAAGGACATGTTAAGGTTGTCAAACGTTTGTAACGGAACAAGACCACCAGAACCTTCAAGAAGCACTTTTTAAGTTGCCTCGTAAGATTTTCGTGGCACTTGTTTAAGACAGCAGTGTGAACTTGATTAAAGAACAGAGTTCAAACGATGAATGGTCTTTCAAATAAATCTCTTTTAGATGGACCCCATTCAGATCCGTCCCTTGGCCAACCAACAGGACCCACCCAGATGGTGAACAGAATGCAGAATCCTGCTGGTATGATGCTTTCATTAACCTGTTTGGTAGCTACAGCAGATACTTGTGTAGGACATGTTAATACAACCATTTTTGTGATGCTCTCACCCGTGCAGGAATGAATCAGTTTGCTCAGGTGGGAATGCCGCAGTCAATGGGTCAAAGGGCAACGCCACCTCTTCCAATGGGAGCAAACCTCAATCAGGTAATAGCAACCTGCTCCATCGTTCATATTCATTATACATAGGTGTGTGTTTAGATTTGTTTCTCGGTTTATTCGCGTCTTCATTCTGTATGTTATAGATGAGTATGCAGGGAGCACCTCGAATGGCTCAGCCCAACGTAAACCATCTACAAAACCAGTACATGCAGAACCAGTTTTCGGCTACGGGTCCTGGACTGGGCAAGGGTACGGTCGGCCTAAACCAACCTACAGGGCAGGCGACCATGTCACAGGTCAGCTAATAAAAGAAATTCACAACTTCTCTAAAAGTAGTATGATTACAGTTATACTGTTTAGACACTGGAAGGAAGGAAAGTGCTCAAGTTTGCTCTCTTGCCTAAAAATAAGAATTCTGTCATCATTAGTCACAAAACAACGTTGTCATCATAGCTCTTTAAAATCTTAGTTATAACCTCCAGGATGATGTTCGTATGTTTATAGTTATTCGGTCTGAAATTGCTTGAATGCATTGTTCTTTTACCTGCACTCATGTCGTGCCTAATCTGCTTGCCTGACTTTGCTCCCTAAACCCAAAACTCCGTCTGATGTCTTTCATACAGTCTCAGAATCAGATGTCAACTCCGCCGTCGCTGGCTGTCAGAAGTCCTGTAGCTCCGTCCCAGCCAGCATTATCGGGCTCTGGAACCGCCACCGGCCCCCAGGGTCCTCCGTCCAGCCTATCCCTACCTTCTCAACAGCCCGGCTTGCATGCACACTGTTCTCCCTTACGTCAGAACTCCCCTTCTCCCGCACGCAGCCTCACCCCCACCCCTGCCCCGCATCAAACGCCCCCGCATTTGCCGGGTAACCAGACCCCTCAACCCCACACCCCTAATTCTACAACCACTATGGCCCCACCGGCAACGCAGCTGCCCCCAGTGGCACAAGGGGTGGGCTCGGAAAAAGGCAGTCAGTTACAGCAGCAGGCACATGGGGGCGGAGCTCCCGGAGGCCCCCATACAGGGCATGCATCATCTGTGCCTTCCCAGAATGCCCACGGGCTTTGTGCACACCCACACACTCCTGTGAGTATTCTACAGTGCACCATCTTGTTGTTGTTTAGGCTTTTGTGCTTGTTGCATATTGAAAATGGTTTTAAGGTCGCTGTTCAGTGGATGTCTTAAAGTGGCTGTTCATGCTACTGTTGTATCTGCCAGTGGTATTGCTGCCTTCATGGGCACATGGGAAACTCGTGCCTCAGAGTCGGGCATTTGTTATTTCAACATTTTATTTCAAGCTGGTTCTTTAGCCCTGATTTGTAATGCGGCTGTGCTGTGATGTCCTGCTTCCTCAGCTATCTCAGAAATCGTCTCTTACTGCCGACGGACAGGCATCATCCCCTGCTTCAGTCAGCAGTGCAGATCCCAGCTCGCAACTGACATCATCCGAGCCCAAAACTGACCCCAAAACTGAGGTCAAACAGGAAGAAGAGGATGAGAATGAGATGGAGGATAAAGCCTCAGGGAAAATGGCTGCCATGCAGAGTGAGATCAAGATGGTGGAGAAACCAGAGGTATGAGATAGGACAAACATTAAAACCTTTCTATAAGAGCTTTTTGAAAGGTTGTCATCATTACATCTTTTTTTGGATTGGTCATTATGAGTTAACTATGATTGGTCCACTAGATAAAGAAGGAGGAACCTGACAGTGATGACTGTAAGACGGAGCCGATGGAAACGCTGACCGGGTCGACGGTTGAGGACAAGAAGCCGGAGGTGAAGATTGAGCCCAAAGAGGAAGAGGGAGCAAACAGCACCCCAGCAAACACTCAAAGCAAGAAGAAAGGTGAGCATACAAACCTTTATATATTGTCCGCAACACATTTTAGTTTAAGTTTACGTGAGACGTTTTAGTTACGTTCTTTTCATACAAGTTGATTCTTATTTGTGTTTCTTGTCCTCAGTCTTTAAGCCAGATGAGCTCCGGCAGGCTTTAATGCCCACTTTGGAGGCTCTGTACAGACAGGACCCCGAGTCGCTGCCATTCCGGCAGCCGGTGGACCCCCAGTTACTGGGAATACCCGTACGTATTCGAACTAGTAACAAAACTAACCTGGTAAGGGCCTGCGCTGACACGCATTATGCTACAACCAACCTAGCGCTTTTAAGTTCTAGTTTCATTAGTCCTTTACCTTTGTTTCTTCTTCCTCTCTCTTCTGAATGCTGTTGTGTGTCTGTGTGGTGATGTGAAAGAGACGTTGCAAACTTGCCTCTGTAGCGTTTCTGTCAAATGCGTTTGAAGAGAAGTGTGTAAATAAGGCAGCACGGACTATGGACATCTGTTCTATCAAAAAAATCCTTGACATTTGTTATAATTGCGATTAGTTTAGTGTCTAACATGAATAAAACCTTAAAGGGTAACTCCGGCCAAAAATGAAAATTCTGTCATTAATGACTCGCCCTCAAGTAGTTTAACATCTGTAGGACCTCGACTTTTCCCAAGAATCAAATTAAGGTAGTTTAGAAGCTTTCTGAGCCCTCCTTAGATTTTAACGCAACTATTCTTCAAAGCGCTGGAAGTGCATAGACATCATAAAATTGTCCACACGACTCCGGTGGTTCAGTATAAATTAATATAATGCGATAAGGACACTTTTTGTGCACAAACAAACAAAACTAACGACTATATTATAAAACAGCCTGATTTAAGGGTTAGTTTCCAGTGCGCGTTCCCGAGAGCCAAGCTTCATGCTGACACCGTAATAAATGTCTTGTGGCTCGTGTGTTTGGTTGCGTTGCAACTATATAGCAGTCAGAAGCTCCCAAAACTCCCTTCATTTGCGTTCTGGGGAAAACCGGAGGTCCTAGGGATGTTAAACTATTCGAGGGTGAGTAATTAATGGCAGAATCTTCATTTTTTGCCGGAGTTACCCTTTAATTAATATATGTTGGGGAACTTCAATGTGTCTGAAATGCTTGCTGTTCATTGTGGAATATTGAACCTTGGTCTTTTATTTACAGAATTAATTACCTAATTATAAATAAACTTATTGGTGGTAACCATAAACTTGTATACTACATTTATTGGTTGTTTGGGGTCCATGAATCAGCTGTCATAGCCTGATGCCTTATTTCATGATTAATTTCTCGCTTGGTTCACTTTTCTCGCGCTTTTTTCCCATCTGCCTAAATTCATGTAATTCATCATCACCAAATCTGGGCTGTTAGCCGTCATGGCTTTTTTTGGCTAAAATGGTTTTACTTTGCCACATAAGAAGCCTCTTGCAAAGCTCAGTTGCCGTTGTTTCAACCCCAGAATCACAACCAATCAAATGTTCGCATAACCAAAATAGCAGGTTATAAATTACAGATATAACTGTATTATCTACCTTTTTGCTTTGTTAGATTTGATCACCAATAATCTGTGATAATAATAATGTAATTAACCGGCTGTTTTGGTTATTTGGCTGCTTTAAAAACAGTTTGGTTGACTGAGGTTCTGGCTGTGTTTGAGGTGTGACAAACAAACATGAGACCAAAAACTTGAATAAACAGAAAGAATAAATCATAAATAATGTTTCTAAAACAAATGTGTTGGTACTAGATCTGTTTCAATAAATTAAGTTATTGCAAATGTGGGTCACATTGGTTTTCAGGCTAAAATTTGAAAAACAACTTCAATCTCAGAGCGTTGTTCATGTATGTTTAAAACACCTTTGTCTGTCCTCGCATTTGCGTTGACCCCATGGTAATAAGTGCGACCTGTTTAAAAGACAGACAAACCGATTCGTTTGTGTTTATGTAAATTGAATAGACGAGTATAAAATTACGGCTAGTTGTCTCAAACTAAAATCTCAATCTGACTTAAACGGGTATTTCAGAGACAAAACAAAATTACTCCATGTTTTACTCACCCTCAAGGCCATCTGACTGAGTATGACTTTCTTCTTGAAGAATAATGCAGTTATAAATTTCTTCCAAGCGGTAGAACGGGAGTGAATGGGGAGCAACTGCTGAACAAGGCTCTTTGGTCTTAACTTAGGTCTTCTGAAGCCAATCGACGTGTTTGTTTTATAGAGAGATATCTATATTGAAAGCTTTATTAACGTTAATGTCTAACTTGCATTGTCCCAATGCCGCTCGTGAAGTAGATGCTTGTTTTTCCGGATAATGATGTTGACGAAAGCTCTTGCACAGAGACGTGTCCTATCGGAAACAAAACAAAAAATGCCGCGTTCGTCACAAGAAATTAGGACACGCATGCGTCATTTTCAGGAAAACACGCCTATGGTTCATGCACAACTGAGGGATAACGCAAGTAAGACATTTCAATATAGATATTTCTCTTAAACAAACGCATAGATTCGCTTCAGAAGACCTTTGTTAAGACCACGGTGCCGTGTCGAGCCATTCTTTGATTGATAGATGCACTTTTTGGAGCGTCAAAAAATTGCCTCCCATTCTACCACTTGTAAGAAAAAAAGATACGTAGTATAATAACTCCAACTGGATTATTCTTCAAGAAGAAAGTCACGTTTTGTTAGGATGCCTTGAAGGTGAGTAAAACATTTGGGAAATTTTGTATTGCCTCTGAAATATCCCTTTAAGGACAAGTTAAATGCACACTGCCTAAACACTGTGGGGTCAATGCTTTAGGGCAGACTTTCGCATAAAATCTTCAATTTGTGCTGTTGGAGCAGAAATATCAGGTTAATGAGTCCAGTCTTGCTTTTGTGATGTAAATGCTTCTGCTGATGCCTTTGTTTCTGTGAGGATGTCACCCAACATGCTCACCTCAGCTTACTGTACCCTAAACACAAAAAACAGTCTGCCTCTAGAAAGGCATCGTTCTAGAAGAGCCAATTAACTGGATTTTGACTAAATGGATTAATATTGCATCCGTGTTGCCTTTTATATGTCAAACATCACAAAAATAGCATGAAAATTAAGGCTAAAACTGAGACCATTAAGATTTTTGCACGAAGACATCGTTACAGTTGAGCACATTTTTATCATATTCTCATTACTGTCAATGCAAAGAAAATATGAATTTACTATTGTACTTCCACAAAAATGCAGTGATTATATTGAAATAGAATGTTGGTGGGGCTTTTTATTATATTTTTGACAGCATTCTGAAATAGCTTTTCATAAAATCTGAGGTGAACACAATGCTATTGGCTATTTTAAAAGAATGAGGAGCCGCTCAATGTCCTGCCCTAACTTCCTGTTTCAGTTGAAATTGTTGACATGGGTGTTTCTTAGCCCCCTTTAATTCCTTTTTCCCTGCATAGTCAACTTGTAAAAATGTTAAACCGTGTCTAGAAATATTAGTGATTTTATGATATTATATGGAAAAACATATAAATAAAGTGAGGGAAAAGTCAATGTATTGAACAAAGCTGCACATTTCAAGATGGCTCTCTAATCTATCAAAGTATTTACATTTTTTATTTGCATTACAGTTATGGGATTTAAATGTGCTTAACATACTAAAAATGATGTTGAGATGCAAAAAAAACACAAAAAGCCATCACTTGGCTGTTATTGTGAGATTAACACTACTACATGCCTATTTTACATTAAGATATTTTTGCTCATCCTGGTTCTTGAGTAAATGTTCCTCATCGTGTCCGCTGGCCCACAAAGTTGTGTTGTGTTTGTATGTTCGTGTATTGGGAGCTCGAGAGAAATAGGGTACAGATTTGAGCCAGGCAGTGGGAGTCTGTTACGTTTTCTCTGTTTGTGCATGTGAACCTCTTCTACAGCGCTCAACATTGTCCCCTGCACCTTCTTCTCTCCCCCGATTCTCAACCCACCGGATCAACTCGTTTAACCTGATGGCAACCTCCTTTAAATTAAACCTTCCCGACAATGATGCTGCTGCTGTGATCGGACCGCCGCTTCCAGGACTACTTTGACATAGTGAAAAACCCGATGGACTTGTCAACTATCAAGCGCAAGCTGGACACGGGTCAGTACCAGGAACCCTGGCAGTATGTGGACGACGTGTGGTTGATGTTTAATAACGCCTGGCTGTATAACCGGAAGACGTCACGGGTGTATAAATACTGCTCCAAACTCGCAGAGGTCTTTGAACAGGAAATCGACCCTGTTATGCAGGAGATGGGCTACTGCTGCGGAAGAAAGGTGAGATGTTGGATGATTTTATATGATGCTTTTTTGATGAATACCGTTATCTGTCTCTCTAATAATCCTCTTTATTCTTATTTTTTGGGGTCTCCTAGCTGGAATTTTCTCCTCAGACTCTGTGTTGCTATGGCAAACAGTTGTGTACTATCCCTCGAGACGCTGCATACTTCAGTTACCAGAACAGGTCAGTATTAAACGAAGTATTTAAAATAAAAGTACTCTTGTCTTTAAAAAATGTTATCGGTGCAGTGTTGCATTATAGATAATTGTCTAAGCAAACTTTTAAAGATTGTTTGCATATTACTATAGAAGCTATTTCACGTTGCCTGGTAGTATAAAAACCTTGGCAGAATTTAAACATTTTATAAAAAGTATATTATGGGTTTATAGTAGTTTAAAGTCCCCGTGAACTGGAATTTCCAATCGTTTTTACTTCCGTATTCTGACGCATTTTCGAGTAAAACAGAATTTAAAATGAGGGAAATTGTGTCTATGTTTTTAATTGCAAATTAATTGGATGCATAAATGCAGCCGTAGCCTTTTAAAAGGAAACTGGCAGCAGACTGACAGTTGAAGGGGAGGAGTTAATGGACGCTCCATCCAAGCTGCATGTTCAGAATTGAACCAAATATTATAAGGGAAAATTCATTTTAATAAGAGAATGACCCACACTGATAAGCTATTGACAATAAACTCTGCAATATTTAATGGGGAAAAAAAATATTTTTTTTTATTTCACTGGGACTTTAACACACACAGGTTCAAAATCTGTATACGTTATGTATTTGTATGCTAAAGTGTCAGGTAAGTGTTTACACAGTCTTTATTTGATAAGACTTTGTTTTAAGCACTTTATGAAACTGTAAATGCTGTACTTTTGTGAGCACACATGTTCCACATCAGGGTGTTGTTGAATCTCAGGCCTCTTGATTTGACTTCTTGTGGCGAAAGAGACCACATTTCACATTTCTGCTCTTTTTCTGAATTTTCAACGGACATTTTAAAGAGGGTCTGTGTTATATGCCTCCAAATTCTGTCTTGTTTTGTTCGTACGTATGTGCGATTGTATTAACTTATTGTCAGGTGAACATGTCGGTAAGTGTTTGTGACCTGTTACCTCAGTTGGTAGCTACGAACACAAAACGGCTATATTGTCTAGTTAAGTAACAGCAACATTTGCCTGCCTGGGAAGGAAAATTAGGCCTATTTAAAGGACCATGTTGAGATGCACGTTTTTTTTAACCAATTGTTATTACAGTTATTTTTGGTAGGCTATATTTATTCTACATGTAATAATGTAAAAATATCTATCAAAATGAGAATAACCACTGAGAATAATAAAATAAATGGTCTGTAATGAGGATTTGTGCACCAGAGGGGTTGTAATGTGCCTGTTTCATGACGTGCAAGAATCAGTGAGATTTTAAATCTGCTGATCTATATTTTGCCATTGATATATTGATCGATAAATAAACTCACAATAATTTTAGTCAAAAACAGATTACTTTGCTTCAAAAGTCATAAAGTGTCTCACTGTTGTTATTTGGAGAACCTCAAAGCTGTATGTATGTGCTTTGTGGTTTTCCCTATAAAAAGATAATAGGACATCATTTAATATATATGATGTCATTTTATATATAAGTTACATACGTTAAGGACATCATGAATAAGTAAATTGAGAATGTTTTATATGGGTGAACTGTTTCTTGAACAGTTGTTAAATAGCATTGTTTAAAATGCATCTCAATGGTCAAAAATATGCTTAATTTTTCTGCAGAATAAACAAAATCTTATAAAATCTAATATAAAGTGATGATGTTGTTGGTAAACAAACATTCTGAAAACAAATAGTTCCTGCTGCCAACTTCAGGGTCTACTAACTGTTTATTTGTCACACATTTAGTTTAAGTGCCAGGACCCTCTTTAAAATGAACTGAAAGGATGATGGGTCTCTGTTGCTCTGTTCTCATTCTTCCTCATAAACGTATTTACTCCGTTCATCGTGATCCCTCACTCTGCTAAGCATCGTGGGTAAAACCCCGGCTTCAGAGCTCAGTGGACGCGAGGGGGACATCATCTGTGCTTTGCCTCGGCTTCTTGCTTTTTCTCATTTGATTTTATTTTCATCTGACCCTCGCCCCTCCACCTTTCCATCACGTAGCTCTTTTCCCTCATAACTGTTTTGTTTTTCACACTTCTTAAAATATTCATTCTTCCCTCCCTCCCCCGCCCCCCTCCCTTTCTCTCCCCACTTTTTTAACGCTTGTGATGTCTGCATTGGCCTGCTTTGATGTGACCAATCATCCGCTCCGAAATTTACACGCAACCAATCAATCAATCTGCCCACACAAAAATCCTGCTTCATGATTGGCTGCTCCTGGCGACGAACCTGCCTTCTCCTGTGTGCCTTCTCCTGGCCTACCCTGATTGGTGACTGCTTCCACGTGCCTTCACTGTGATTGGCTGTGTTCTTGGCGATCGGTCTAGTTCACCCAAATATGGGCTTCTTGCTGACAGGTACCACTTCTGTGAGAAGTGTTTCAACGAAATCCAAGGGGAGAATGTATCCCTGGGAGATGATCCAACGCAGCCTCAAACGTGAGTACATTGTCTAAACGTTGTAGATATGTTTCTTCGTCTTAGTTACTTTTTGCATCATCATGATACTGCTGAACATTATTCATTTTTGTGACGCGCTCGATTGGGGCCAAACTCCATTTCTTTTCTCAGGTCCATCAACAAAGACCAGTTTCAACGAAAGAAGAACGACACTCTGGACCCTGAATTGTATGCTCACTTCCTTCACTTATTTGTCTTCTCTAAACAAATAAACCTGCCATTAAATCTTAGTTCGCTGCCTCAAACGTCTTAGGCTAGTCATGGATTTGTTTACAACGTCTGACCCATTTTCCTCTCTTCCTCTGCAGGCTGATGGAATGTACGGACTGCGGCCGAAAAATGCATCAGATATGTGTCCTTCACAATGAAACAATATGGCCGACGGGGTGAGCTAGCTTGACTTTTCCACCTAAATTGGACTTGAAAATCGTTTGAATATAAGAAAGTGTTCAATGTATAATAGCCAGTGAAAGGTGTTCGACAGTGCTGTTCTTGATTCTTTCTCTCATTTATCCAATTAGTTTTGTGTGTGACGGTTGTCTGAAAAAAGCCAATGCAACCAGGAAAGAGAACAAATATGCTGCAAAGAGTAAGTAAATGTGTTTGTAATGTGTGTGGGTGACGGACTGGTGGGAAACAAAATTCATGCACATCAGAGACAGAAATACTGAAGAATACTTCAAGTCCTTTGTGCATTGACTGCGAATTTAACGGCAAAGTGATTATGTTGCATTTCTCTATTAAATATCTATCATTTTGTATTGTGTTAATACAGGTGTGATATGTAAAACCGCATTATGCTTGCTTCACCTTGCTTTACTTCATGCTAGGGCTTCCTCAAACGAAGCTGGGTAACTTCTTGGAGACACGAGTGAACGAGTTCCTGAAGCGCCAGCCTCATCCGGAATCCGGTGATGTCACTGTCCGTGTGGTGCATGTCTCTGATAAAGTGGTAGAGGTCAAACCTGGCATGAAGTCTAGGTGAGAGACCATGCCGTCATTCTGCGGGGGTTTTTGTCATTTGAAGCTTGGATTCTGAAGTAGTTCAGCTATAAGATTAATTAAAATTAAAATTAAATTAAATAAGAAACCCTTGTTTTTAAGCTACCAATCTATCACAATACATGCATTGATTACATCAACTTTTTTCAAAAGTTGATTATGCTTTCTTCAGTTAAACTTCTGAAAAATGTCGTTATTGTTTTTTTTTTGGTCTGTAGAAGAACGGACACTGAAGAGTGACCCTGAGAATGATAAATTAATAGTTCGTTTTTAAAGTGACGTTCACATTTTTCTATCGATGGTCTGTCTTTACAAACAAAATACTGTTTTCACAGGTTTGTAGACAGCGGGGAGATGTGTGAGTCCTTCCCATACAGGACAAAAGCTATGTTTGCATTTGAGGAGATTGATGGAACTGAAGTCTGCTTCTTTGGAATGCATGTGCAGGAGTACGGTTCTGACTGCCCTCCACCCAACCAAAGGTCCGAACACATAAACCCAACCATACAGAGTAGTTAAAATTATGGGGGCTGTGTGTCAAAGGGTTCAAGAAACACAACTAACATAGCAAATTACTCTTTTGCAGACGTGTCTACATCTCCTACCTGGACAGCGTGCACTTTTTCCAGCCTCGTCACCTAAGGACGGGAGTTTATCATGAGATCCTCATTGGATACTTGGAATATGTTAAGAGAATGGGGTTCGTCACTGGTCACATTTGGGCTTGCCCACCAAGTGAAGGCGACGACTACATCTTCCACTGCCATCCGTCCGATCAGAAGATCCCCAAACCCAAACGCTTGCAGGAGTGGTACAAGAAGATGCTTGACAAAGCAGTAGCAGAAAGAATTATACACGACTATAAGGTATTGCAACTGAGAGGATTTTTCACCTCGTTTTCTCTTGATTTACTTTCATTCCAATTTAATAAGGACACATACTTTTGTGTGCAATTTTTTTAACCTTATGCTTCACATTAACATCTGTTTAACATCGCTCTCTCCCTCCCCCAGGACATTTTTAAACAGGCAACAGAGGACCGCCTGACCAGTGCGAAGGAGCTCCCGTACTTTGAAGGTGATTTTTGGCCTAATGTGTTGGAGGAGAGCATTAAAGAGCTGGAGCAGGAGGAGGAAGAACGGAAGAGAGAGGAGAACAACACTTCTAGTGAAAGCATTGATGTATGTATCCACTTTTTTTGTATTACAGAAAATACAATTTTGGCCTAACTTTTGTGTGTTGTCGGTAGAATTAATCCTAGTGCTTAAATACCTATTGCTCGATGTTCTTTTGACCACGTAGGCAACCAGCGGTGACAGCAAAAATGCCAAAAAGAAAAACAGCAAGAAGACTAGCAAGAACAAGAGCAGCCTTAGCCGAGCCAATAAAAAGAAACCAGGCATGCCAAATGTCTCCAATGATCTCTCCCAGAAGCTCTATGCCTCCATGGAGAAACACAAAGAGGTATGTTTCTTCAAAATGCTTAAACAGCTTTGTGATGAATATACATGGGCTCATGTCACAGACTTTGACATCCTGCTTATTTTTAAGGTCTTCTTTGTCATCCGTCTTATCGCTGGCCCCGCTGCCAATTCTCTTCCACCCATTTCGGATGCTGACCCTCTGATGGCCTGTGACCTAATGGACGGGCGAGATGCTTTCCTAACCCTTGCGCGTGACAAACACCTAGAATTCAGCTCTTTGCGGCGGGCAAAATGGAGCTCCATGTGTATGCTGGTAGAACTTCACAATCAGAGCCAGGACCGATTTGTCTACACCTGCAATGAATGCAAGCACCATGTCGAGACACGCTTCCACTGTACAGTTTGCGAGGTAATAAATCGAATCAGGTGTGACATAATATGAATAATGTACTTGAATGGAATATAAAACAGGATAAAATTTGATGTTCTTTTTTCTTTCTCTAGGATTATGATCTTTGCATCACTTGCTACAACACTAAGGGGCATGAGCACAAGATGGAAAAACTTGGTCTCGGTCTTGACGATGAGAGCAACAATCCAGCTGCAGCTTCCAATCAGAACCCCGGCGACTCAAGACGTCTCAGCATCCAACGCTGCATTCAGTCGCTGGTGCATGCCTGTCAGTGCCGCAATGCCAACTGCTCATTGCCGTCCTGCCAGAAGATGAAGAGAGTGGTGCAACATACAAAGGGCTGCAAGCGCAAGACCAATGGTGGTTGTCCAATCTGCAAACAGCTCATTGCTCTATGCTGCTATCACGCCAAACACTGCCAGGAAAACAAGTGTCCTGTGCCCTTCTGTCTCAACATCAAGCACAAGCTTCGTCAGCAGCAGTTGCAGCACAGACTTCAGCAAGCGCAAATGCTGCGTAGACGTATGGCCACAATGCAACGGGCAGGCCAGCCACCACCATGTGGAGGTGGGCCTCCTGGAAGTCTTCCCTCACCAGGTAACAATGGAGCAACCGGTCCTAGCACACCTACGTCTGTCGGAACACAGCCTGCAACTCCTCAAACACCTACGCAGCTGACGCCGAACCATCCATCTATGCCCCAGCCTGGTGTGGGTGGAGTCCAAGCCGGAACTCCCCAGCAGCCTCAACAGCATCCTACCCACCACCAGTTTCAACAGATGCAAGGTGCAAGCGGGATGATGACCTCACCGCAACAGCAAATGGTTCCCATGCCCCAGCAACAGGCAGGACAACTTCCACATCCACACACTCAATATGGTCCTCATTCCACAGGTCCCTCCCCAAATCCACAGTCCCAGGGTAAACCAGGCCTTGGGCCTGCGACTCCTCCGCAACTCCCTAGCAACCCAGGCTCAGCACCAATGTCCCAACAACAGCAGCCCACAGGTCCCCCGGCTGCAGCTGTAGAGATAGCCATGAAGATCCAGCAAGTGGCAGACGCACAGAGGAAGATGGCACATGTTCAGTTGCTGCAAAGGCAGGCTGCGCAAGCTGGGATGATACCCCAGCACCCACACCATCAGCAACCACAAGGACAGATGGGAGTAACCCACCCTGGAATGGGCATGGTTGGGGCACAAGGGTTAGCCCAGCAGTCACAGACGCCAGCGAACAGGGCGCAGATGGAACAACAGCAACCGCAAGGACCTCAGGGAATGATGTTGGGAGCTGGGGCCATGCAGCAGCAAGCTCAACAGGCAAGTGTTCAAGGCCAGATGGCACCACAGATGCTGCAGCAGAGAATGAACCCACAACTCCAGCCTCAGCAGCAGCAGTGGGCAGGGCAGGGAATGCAACCCCAGCCGAGACCTGCCATGATGGGTCAGCCAGGAATGGTTGCAATGCAGTCACAGCAACCACCACAGCAACAACAACAACCACCACCACAACAGCAACAAATGCAGCAACAGCAGCAACAACCACAAATTCCAAATCGAAATGCCTTGATGAGTATGGTGCAGGCTGGTCTGCAAAGTGGTATAGCAAGTGGAGCAGCCGCTGGAAACCTGCCCCAGGGAGCCCTCCAGGAATTATTGAGGACCCTGAGATCTCCAAGCTCTCCTTTGCAACAGCAGCAAGTACTCAACATTCTTCGTTCTAACCCACAACTAATGGCGGCGTTTATCAAGCAACGGGTTCACAAGTATAAAGGAGGCACAGGTGGTCCTCCTGGACCACAGGGAGGGCCAGGACCTATGGGAGGCCAACATGTTGGTGTCAATAGTGGGATGCCTCAGTCTGGCATGCACATTGGGCAGGGTGTTAATATGCAGACCCAACTTACTCAACTCCAACAGCAGCAGCAAATACAACAGCAGCAGCAACAACAGATGCAACAGCAGCAGCAAATACAACAGCAGCAGCAAATACAACAGCAGCAGCAACAACAGATGCAACAGCAGCAACAGATGCAACAGCAGCAAATGCAACAGCGGCCCCTGTTGCAACAGCAAGTCACTGCCTTACAGCAGCAGCAACAACAACAACAACAACAGCAACAACAAGGAATTCAAGGCCAGGGAGCTCCAAATATGGCTAACATGAATCCACAGTTCAGAGAGCTATTATTGAGAAGGCAACTACATTTGCAGCAACAGCAGCAGCAGCAACAACAACAACAACAGCAGCAGCAGCAGCAACAACAACAACAACAGCAGCAACAACAACAGCAGCAACAAATGGCCAATCACGCTCCATTTCAACAACAGCAAGGTTACATGGGTCAGCAAGGTAACATGCAAATTCCTCCAGGAGGCCAGTCATTACCAGGGGTGCAACCTGGCCAGCAGCAGAATTTTTCAGGCAACCATGCACAACAGCAAGCTGCAGTCACCTTGCAACAGAGGCTTCAACAGCAACACCAGTTACACATGCAACAGCAGCAAAATGCGGCATCACAAGGTCCTGACATGGGGCCAGGAGGAGGTCCACAGCCCACACAGGTAGGCCCTGGGCCTCAGACGTCACAGGCACTATTACAGCAGGCCTTGCATCAGCGCATGCTTCAACAGCAGCAACATCTCAGTGGTGCCTCGTCGGCCCAGCAAAACAATCCCATGAGCCCGCAGCAACAGATGTCTCAATCGCCACACCTCCAGGGTCAACAGCTCCCAAACTCTCTTAGCAGCCAGGTCTGTTCCCCTCAGCCCTCCCCAAGACCCCAGTCGCAGCCACCACACTCGAGTCCGTCCCCACGGTTACAACCGCAGCCCTCGCCCCACCGTATCTCGCCTCAGACCCAGACGGGTTCTCCACATCCCAGCCACCTTCAGCAGCACCACTCGGGCAGGGCACCGCCTCCTCCACCTTCCCAACAGTCACAGCACAACTCTAAGGACCCAAGTGGATTTGGGGCCGAACAGAATGCAATGCTATCCCAGCTCAGTGGCATGGCGGGACTCCATGGACCTGGAGCGAATGATATGCTTCCATCAAGTGGCAAGGACCTTGGCATGACCATGAATCACAACCCTTTAGACATATAGTTATGATAAAATTCACTAAACCTAAACCAGGTACAGTGTTAGCTTTTTATACTCCAGGGATGAATTTAGCATTTTTCAGTATAAATGAATAAAAAATGGACCCTCTCGTGAGAAATAGCGAATATTAAACAAGTGTTTGGGTGAATCAGAAGTTGTTTTTTTATGCCAGTTGTGTACAAAGAAAATTGTTTCTCAGCCACAAGTAATATTTTCGATGTCAGGTCCAGGGAAGTCTTTTCCTTTTCCAAGAGGTATTTTTTAAGATTTTAGAAGTGGTATAAAATTTAAGCGCAAATGATTTTTTATATTGTTTCACCATGTACCAGTCTCTGTTATGTTTTACAGCTTAATGTGGGACATTTCAAACGTTGTGATGCCTATTTTGTTATTATAATTATCTAAACATCATGCATATTTCCTTGTAAATTTTGAGTTCTGCATTTTATTTATTCAACCTTTTTCATGTTATGATCAGGATTTTGTTTGTGCGTGTTCCCAGAGACTGCTACAGTTCACATAGAATATATTTTTGTTAATACCTATTAAATTGGGGAGTTATTCCTTTTGGAAATGTAGGTTATTAAGTATAATATAAATTACAGTGTTGAGGGATTGGGTTTGTGTGTATGCTCTGCTGCCCAATGGATTTTATCTCATGCCATATTGGAAATGCCTAACCATTGGACATCACTGCTTCAGAAACGGAACAAGTTGTTGGATGGACAAACACCCGCCCTCAGAATGTGTGCACTCCTTAAAAGACTTCAGGATAGTGGAGGTGTGTCTGTACAGTTTGGATGCGAGAGTTGTGTGTGTGTGTGTATGTATGTGTGTATGTCAGTTGTGTTGCTGGAGTTTATCTGCTCTTGCCAATGTCCTATTGAACAGCGTTTCACATATGAACTGTCTGACAGTGAAACGTTGGAAAAGGAGTGTGCCACTTTGTTTTCGTACTTTTCTCTCCAGCTCCACAAATTTTCCTGTACTTCTGGAATTTTCTTTGCTCTGAACTTTGGGAGATTCATTTGAATATTTTGTACTGTACAAAGGAAACACAAACTGTGGACTTCAATTTTTTTTAATAAAATTAAGATAACAATTTTCTTTTTTGTCTTTTATATGTTGTTTTCTGGATAGTTCAATTAACAATATTGCAATTGTTAAATTGCATAATTTACCCACCCTTGTGTTGTCATGCATTACTATTTTCTTTTTAATAATTGTCTATTTATGTATAGGTCCCAACTTGTTGATGTCCCAGCCAAGGTGTGTTCAAAAGATAGGTGTGAAAAAACTATTAATATTTTAAACTTATGCGTGAATCCAAAAACAAGCCAACATTGATAACTAAATCATATTGGTCACAGCATCGCCACATTTAATTTTAGCAATCTTTAATGGTTTAAATTTCAAACATGCTTTTTGAGTTTTGTTTAACTGAAGCAAGGAGGTCATACAGTGTTTCTGGAATGGCATGAGGTTGAGTATTTAAAAAGATCATTTTAATTTTGGTTGAACGTTCTGAATATTATTTAACACAATGCTTCATTGTGGCTTGAACCTTTTTTCTTCAATATTGTATCCTAATCACCAGTAATGCAAGGTCATGGCTTCAATTCCCAGGGAACAGTGCATTAATGCATGTTTTTAAAGTCAAGATTTTTAAGAGTGTATGCCAAATGTATTAATATAAATTATGGCAGATCTCGTTGCTTTGGTTTGCTAAATGTGTGATATAGGGCTGTTAGCTGGTCATAGTTGACTCATCGGCCAGCTGTCATAGATGCTTGACATTCAGCCCAATTCTTCTGCAAAGGATCCTAGAGGTGATAAAACAAACTGTGGAGATGGCCTGATAAAATGGTTCTCAATTCTCCAAAGTGGTTTGACAATTGTTTAAGAATTTGAATAAAACCCCCTAAAAGCCACATCTCTATAAATGAGTTGATGATGTTGAATAGGCCTACATTGCTACCAAACCTCCTAAATACCACACTTTGACGGGTCTGAAATATCTGGTATTTCTGAAAGTAAATGTTAGAGTGATGAAAATGCTTATTTTGAACAGGGTTCCCGCGGGTCCTTAAAAAGTCTTACATTTATTTTGGTAAATTGAAGGTCATATAAAGTCTTAAATAGTCTTATTTTTACTTATGGTAGGTCTTAAATTTTATAACACCTTAAGTCAAACATATTTTAATACTTAATATAACGTTAAATATATAGTTTTATTTTGGTGATGTTTTAGTTTATTCTTTCTGGATTCCCTCTGTCACGTGACAATCTGCGTCTCCTCCTGTGCGCTCAAACAGAAGAGAACAGAGGGGCATGTAATGTAAGTTTGATGTGATTTGCCTCCAAGATATGAAATATAGAGATTGGTTAGCCTGTGCAAGCAACTCAATGGGAATTAAAGAAACTTTATTTAAAAATGATTTATTTGTAATATCTTACTTGCGCTTTCTTGTCGCTCAACGCACTCTTATAAGATTTTTGAACTGCTAAACCTTTTAATTTGCTTTCTCGTCTTTCACGAAACGAACCTATAAAGACAGAGAAAAGTAACCGATGTTGTTTGTTCTTGTTATGTTCTTTTTATAATGAGGCGATCCATCTTCTGATTAAACTTTTTTTTATTTTAATTAAAAGCTACATTCCGTTTTGCCTTCAGAGCAGCGCTGCTGTGTGACGTCTTCTTCTTCTTTGTATCCCAAACTGAAATAGTTAATTATCGCCATCTACTGCAGTAACTATGTATTGTGGCTTAAGGCTTCACTGAGAAGGGACGAACACGAGTGGATAAATATTTAAAGTTCGACACCCCCGTCCTATTAAGTATTAAATATGAATCGTATGTAACGAAAACAATAAATAAAGAATACAATTTTACTGGTATTCTATCAAAAACTTCTTAATTTAAAAACATTAGACATTCACTTCACAAAAAATACTGTTGTATACTTTATTTCCTATAGTAGATTGTAGTTTATTACAGCTGTAGAACTCTATTAACATATAATACAGTATTAATCTGTAGGATTAGCTATTTACAGTGGTAAAGTAAAAACGGTACAGGAAATTTACTATAAAGTTTCATATAATAAATACTATACTTATGAATTTTAGAAATTAGTTTTTATAGTATGGCAGATGGCAAACACACTGAGCAGAGACCAGAAGTGAAATTAAGAAAAAGGCATCTGACGAATATGATGTATTTGAGATGTATCTGTTTTGATTCTTTCTTCTGAGTAAAAATTGGGACATATGTTAAACGTGTGTTAAAGGCTGTATAAAAATAGTATATCTTTTTTTCTTTGTTCAGCTCTTAAACAGGACTTAAAAAGTCTCAAATTTGATTATAAAAAGTCTGCAGCATCCCTGTTAAAGGACCAGTGTGTACATTTAAGGAGGATCCATTGACAGAAATGCAATATAATAAACATAACTATGTCTTCAGAGGTGTATAAAAAACGTACATAATGAAGCGTTATGTTTTTTTTCCAACACTGTTAATTTCCTTTGCATGGTATTCACCGTGTTGTTTCTACAGTAGCCCTAAGTGGCCAAACTGCTCTACAGAGCATGTTTCATAAATATGATATTTCCTTCGGCAATGAAGTGAAAACGCGACATCTTGGTCCTGTGAGAGCCAACATGGTGCTTCAAAAGGGGGGAGTGGATCCCTGGTTGCAATTCGCAACGTCGCCGCTAGATGCCGCTGAAATCTCCACATTGCTCCATTAAATGAAAAGTCGTCTGACGGGTCTAGAGCAGCGGTTCTCAAACTTTTTTTGCCTTAAGTACCCCTTTTTATGATTTTTTCAAGCCAAATGCCACTTTACCAGACAACAAGATTTTACTTTAAAATACAGTGAAATGAGAGTAAAACCTTTCCCCTGCAGTACCCCCATTTGAGAACCACTGGTCTAGAGGGTTTCACATCTGAACTATTCATTTGTATTTAATCAGTTCAAAAGGAATATTTAAAGATTTATTTGCTTATATTGGATGACCAAAATGGTAAATGCTGTGATTTTAACTTTTAAATTAAGTTAAATCGCTACCTCTGTTTGAAACCTAACATTGCAGGTTACTTTACATATCTTTACGTGGGTTGAAGTCAAACGAAAGACATTTCTTGGAGGAATTTCTACAAAATGATACCCTGTCCGACTGCTCAGTTTACAAAGGCTTTTAAATGGCTGGTTATATAATAGCTAAGAGTATTGTCGTGAGGACAATTATAGATCATTCTTTTAACCAATATAAACTGTTGGTTAAAAATAATGGATTATGTACATTCAGCCCGTGACCCGAGGTAGTTCGGATAAGCGGTAGAAAATGGATGGATGGATGGATGTACATTCAGCTGGTTTTGTAATAATTTAGAACTGATCCATTATTTTATAACTGGCCTCTCATTCTGTAACTTACAGATAAATGATAGATCCCCAACAACATTTTCTCCAGTTTATTCACTGTAAATACAAGCAGGAAGTGTAGGTGTATAACAACAAATCTGACAAGCCATGTTCAACTACAACCATGACCAAAACATGTTATTTAGTCTTTGCTTCGATTTCTGCCATGCTTAAAGCAACACCTAACGCACTTGTGTTCAGATTCAGAACAAGTTCTACGAAAGCGTCCGCTGTAGCAGTTGTGAATGTAAACCAATACTGTCTCTTTAAAAATGCACAAAGGCCTCAGAAGAGAGTGTAGACGAACATCTGAAAACAAAGCCAGGCGGCCTTTCTCTTTCCCACCTGGTTGGTCACAGGACAAGGCAATAAAACAGTAGTTTTGTTTCTGAGCTTAAATGTGTTTTCCTCCTCACTGTTAGTGCAATACCTCCTGCTGATGGATGAGTAGTGGTACAGATGTGGAAAGTTTTGTTACATGCTACTGAACTCTTCACTTAGAGCATTTATGAATAAAGTCAGAAATGTCCTCCTTCAAAAGATACTTGACAACGATGACACAAGGACATACTTAGGAAGAAAAACCTTGCTTAGACAAACAATATCTGCTTCACTACTGCGAACTGGTCCTGTCTACATTTACATAAATCTATTGCAACGGTCCCTTTTTCAATTTACAACTCAAGCGCGCAGTCGCTAAAAAATCCTTCCGCGCTCATGGCCTCTTTAAAGGTCACGGTCAGGGAATTAATGGTTACCTTAGTCACAATTACCTTCCCGGTATGCACTGCGATGGTGGAGGAAGCCTGTGATTGGTCGGTCGGTACCTGTAATGTTGTTTTACATTCTTCTGTGACCTCAACATCCATCTCGCTTTTATCCTCGACCTCTGGAGTGTCTGACTGACCTGTTTCTCTTATCATCTCCTGTTTCACACTCATATGTACTTCGATAACCGAAGGTCGGTTTTGTATTTTGTCAGGCACACCTTCCACTTTCGTTTCTAAGTTGGTACTGTTTTGTAGTGATTGGTCAGTGTTTGTTGCATCGTGTTCAGAGTCGCCACCCCCTGCAGTGTTTGTGACTGGGACGGTCAGTTGTGTTTCGGTGATTGTGCGGTTTTCAAGTCCATCTGTTGCTCCTAAAATTGGACCTGTCATAAGGCAAGTGTCCTCGATTGGTTTCTCACTGTGGTCTAAACTGGACTGGCAGTTCTCAGTTTTCCTGACGATGATTATTGGTTCTTGTTCTGTCGAAGAGTTGTACCCCTCAGATAGCTCATGGCCTGAGAAAACAAATCCAGAAAAACACCTTATTAAGACACTTGTCACCATCGCTTTTTTTAACTTATTTTATTTGAACAATATTGGGTCTCATGACCCCTGAATATGCTACATTACGAGTGTATCCTAGCAACAATTGTCGTATTGATGCCGCACAACACCTACCACTTGGAATGTCCTGGTTCATGTCTGTGTTTTCATCATTGATTGTCATTCTTTGTTTCTTCTGCTCGATTTCCTCGACTCTATCCCACTCTTTCACTCTAAAGTCTTTTGAAAAAATTGGGCTTCTTGTTAGTTGCTGGAAAGGCTTAACATCATCCATGATTCTGGGCCTGCGTTTTTCTAAGCGACGGTAGCCCTCTCTACAGCGCCGTCCGATCTGGTCAATCTCCAGGGAACGGGAAAGTGACAGACGGATTCTTGGGGCTGGTTTAAGCAGAACCTTGTGGGCACTTCGTAGGTCCATTGGGTAGATGTTCTGTTAGGGTGGAGATTAGGTTTATCAGAGGTTGCAAATGCTTGTCATGCTACTATATGTATATTTTATATACAGTGTTTTGATTGTTTGCATGTTAGGATGCACAAGGGCTCCACTGCTATATGCTTTTCTTGTGTCACAAGAGGAAAGAATCAAGTACAGCCCCCCGTGCTATGCAAAATTTGGACACTGAAGCCAATGACGTCACGTATTATCCAGTGCAGCGGTTCTAGGACACTTTAGTATATCAAATCAAAAAATAAAGATTTAGTTTACAATTTAAAATCGGTTTTCATTGACTCACCATCATGCCATTTCAAAACTGTATGACTTTGTTATAGCAGAATGTGCTAGCTTTACAATGATAGCGCATGGGGACCATAACTTTAATGTAGACGTCTTTCCATTAATTAGCAACAAAAATTTCTCTCTGTTCCTTGTAAATTTATTGTATGGTTTTGGATATTCAATATAGTGCATAGGACTTTACTTCTATGGTGATTTTTTATCCTTTTACAGATGGTCACCCCCTGATCCCCATCCACTCTTGTTGTGTCGAATAGACCAGCATGGACATTCCCTTTTATTAAATGAGATCTCATCTTGGTTTGAAAATAAGCAGATGATGACTAAACGATTTTAGTGTGTTTGGAAGTACTGGAACCTGTATCTGATTCTTTGATATTTGATATAAAAATCTACAGTGTTGGGCGAGTTACTCTGAAAAAGTAATTAGTTACTAGTTACTAATTATATATTCAATATTATAATTATTATACTGTACAAATAATTCTCTGCAAAAAGTATTTCTAAAACTAATTACTTTCTATATCCTATATCAACTTTGATATATTGATTCAATGATAGAAATGAAACGGCTCTTTTAATTCATTCAAATAAAAAAATTATAAAAAAAAGTATTACAAATGTGAGAATTATACATTAAAGCACATATTTTAAAGTTAGTTTTTTAATTTTTATGTAAATTCCACTATTGCACACACACAAAAATTACACACAGTATTTTGTTTAATTACATCAGAAATAACTGTAATTAAATTATAGAAAAAAATAAGAGTAATCCCATGCTTTACTTTTCAAGGGAAAGTAATTAAATTACAGTAACTAATTACTTAGTAACTACACCCAACACTGGAAATCAATATAACCAATTTGGGCCTGGTACTTAGGTTATTGTCGCAA
The DNA here is from genome assembly GCF_015846415.1 of Triplophysa dalaica. NCBI lineage: Eukaryota > Metazoa > Chordata > Actinopteri > Cypriniformes > Nemacheilidae > Triplophysa > Triplophysa dalaica. The sequence goes on from NC_079548.1 coordinate 6,853,749, forward strand.
AAGCTCAAATATTGTTTCAGGAAAAAATTATGCATTATAGTTTATGCATTATAGCTTTCTAAACAATTTATAATAACAAACATTGAAATAACTAAACATCACAGAAACTGATACATAAAAATAAAAAATTAAGATGAATCTCATACCCGCAATACAATCCGACGTGGTCTCAGGCCTTTTCTCTTATAAGCCAGAGCTCTTTCTTTCTCTTCTCTGTTAAAAAAAGAGAAATGTAAATAAAGTGACAAATCTGTCAAATTTTCCCATCAGTAATCTCTAGTCACCAGAGAATGACTTACTTTTCTTCGTAGGCGACGACAAGCCGAGGGTCCAGTATGTTTTCCTCTGGTTCCCAGGTGCTGTACCTGTCAGTACCACAGACGGTCAGATCAGAATATTGGACCAGCATGCGGCTAAACCTCTTTCATGCATGCTTTTTTATTTGATGTCTTCTTTATGTAAACATTTTTTCTTCCATTATCTTATTTTGTGTGAAATAGGACCTGGACAAGTGAGATTTGCAAGCACATAATGTTGTTCCTGTAGAATAGTCTTTTACAAAACGACCAATAATAAACTTTCCATTGAAACTTACTTAGGGGACCATCCTTGCCACTTCAAAAGATATTCGACATTTCCCTGAAATGACATGAACGAAAAAGATCACGTTCACTTTAAAAGTTCAGAGAGAGACATACGTCACTATTCTACATCCATGATGCGCATACATGTGAGGGGTTTTGGAAAAGCGCGCCTGTCTCTTTAAGATGTGTGCGCTGAGTAGTATTTTGACTGGGAATAATATTTCGGATAAAAACGGCAAAGGTGCGCGATATCACATTAGGGTGAGTTCCTGAGCGCCTTTAAAAGAGGGTTTCAGGAGCGTTCACGGGATGGAAATAGGTGGGGCTAAGGAAACGCGTAAACAACTCACATTTTTGTGCAACGTGTGGAGCGGCGACGGTCTTCCCCCCCTCATGCCCGAGCATACGAAACGAAACCCGCGTGCACATGCCGTGTTAGTCATGATCTTAGTCATCACCATTATCACTTGCTATTACTGTACGTTGCAATAGCAGCCAACATCTGGCTTTATAACGGGAACAAAATCATAATAAATAAATATAACACCTACCAATTGTAAGTACTTCATTGCGCGTGGTATATTAATAAACAATCTTTTTAATAATGTGTAATCTTGTTTATAAGCCGTTGCTTATTTATTTTGACTGTCTTTCGCGCAGAACCATCATCCTTTTCCCCTACCCTTGACCCTGCATGCGTATAAATAAACTGCGTAGCTACCAAACGCTGCGATTTTTCGAGCCAAACGCGCATCGATGGCGGTGATGACACGCGCTCCGTTCTCACCCCATCCATCTACAGCGCTTGCGATTACAAAATTCGCAAACTTTAGAAGATGCGTTAAAATAGAGCAAGTTAAAAGTCGTGCAATGCATTGCAGTTTGCACACGACATGCAACTGTGCAGTTCCAAAATTTTATGCAAGCTTCGGTAGGCTGTCATTCACTCGTGACTCATTGCCGAACTGGCTACAGAAGAAAACTGTCGCCGCACTTTGGAGAGATGTATCATTTCAAAAAAGAAGGTAACAGGGCGTGCACAATACATTGCGTTTCGTGATGAGAACAAAGTGCATTTTTCATAAGCATTGGCAACGTTGTTTACCTTTCTTATCCTTTTTTTCGTTATTGACTCCACGGCGAACACTTGCTCTCCTATTGCTATCAGCTCCATGTTTATGAGATCATCCAGTGCAGAAGACGAGAATAGAGTTTTTAGGATATGTCCTCTCCTCCTCTTGCGGGGAGGAAACAGTGCCTACAGTTACTGCGAGGAGACTCGGAGAGAGATCTTCTTGCTTTCAAGCCAGTTGTGCTCTCGGTGTACCAGCGGGTCCGCAGCTGTTCCAGCTCTCTCTGAGTTTTAAAATCTGCGACACATGTACGCACTGGCTTTGCACAGCGCGTGTTCGCTCTGCGCACGCGCACCCTCCCATCTCAGTCCGTCCCTTTTGCGCTGCACCGCACGCGGGTAGCCACGAGAGTTCGCGCGCGCCGCCGAAGGAGCGCGACTGTTTTTGCCAAGAAATGGAAATGAAAGACGGGAAAAGGTGGTCTTTCCCTGCGCGATACCGGCGCATTAGTACGATGAGTCACTTTTATGCTATACGTAAATGTCGGTGACGGGTGCGGGGGTGGATGTTAAGACCTGGACATAGCAATCTGCTAAAAAAAAGAAGTATGACCAAAACGTAGCCTACGCAATAACACAAATTTCCGAGAAATACAGTGTAGGGCCTACTGTGCTATGAGCCTCTGATAGCGAATGACAATTAGTCCCGCCCGGAATCAGCGCCAGCAGAATTCCACAGAAAAGGACAACAGATTTCTAGAGAATTCAAGCGCACATCATTCCCATAACTTCTGCCCATCGCCCACCCCTCTCATCTTTAAACAAATGCGGTTTAGTTCTTAAAGATTTCCCGCTACCATCAAAACTGTAGTAATTGTACCTGTTTAACAACACACTTACCATAATTTAATACAGTCCGCAGCAGAAAATATAGAAAAGTGGAAACATTTATATTATTAGAACGTGACAGCTTATTCAACAATAAAGCATCGTTTTTATAAGTCTTTAGATTGGATGTGATGTGCTTTTTATAAGATGATTAGCAAATGTTTTTACACAGCAGATGTTTTCCAGATCTCCAAATCGTTGTGCTATGGGTAGGGATTAATAACAGGGATGACAATAGAATACCCAGCAAGCAACTTCGTGTCGAAACATAGCCCCGACGTCTTGTATAAATCAAGGCAAAATGCGGGCTATAAAATTTGGCAAATATGAATGGTGTATAATTAATATGTTTTACATTTTTACTTGATGTCATAATAAACAAGTTGAACGCGTTTTGGCTACACTCATTGCTGGTCTGAATCAGGGCTAAAGTCAAACTGTTAGATTATGTTGTTAGATATTGTCTCAGACTGCACACACCCCACCCAATTCAGAGCTAATGGTGACTACAGATCAACCATGTAGTGAAATGACACTTAGGCTACATAGTGCTGATATTATTTACACATTGAACACGGTGAGATATATATCAACAATCTCTGCGCATGGCCAAAATGAACCAGTCTTGACTAAGGTGGATACAAATAGCCGATCTGATTACGAGCTAAATCGTGGCTACGCACATGGTAAGAACATGTCGTAGAAATGAAACCAGGCACATTTGAACCATTGTTTACTTAGCTTACATCATGGAATATCATACAAGTTATTTTGGCTAAAACGACATGTAACCAAATTTAAGATTATTTTGGCTAGAAGTGGGTTATTAATAGCCGGACTATATCTCGTCTACCAGCAAACACAGAACGTTCACCTAACGTTAGTCTTTGGTTACCTTTTGTTTTTTTGGGGGGAAACCAAAAAACAACGTTCCCATAACGTTGCAGGCTGTTTTTTAAATAGGCTAACCCGAAAATAACGTTCACTGGTGGTTATTTTTTGCAAGCAGAAAATAACCAGAAAGTAACGTTCCCTGATTTATTGTTTTTTTCTCCACCAGAAAATAACGTTCCCTGATGGTTATTTATTGGTTATTTACATGCAACCAAAAAATAACGTTCTCTGATGGTTATTTTTTTGTTATTTTTGCAACCAGAAAATATCGTTCCCTGATGATTATTTTGGGGTTATTTTGTATGGTGAAAATGGTCAAAACTGGTGAACGTCAGTGACATGTCAAACAGAAATGAAGACCATATTAACATAGGCCTATGTTATACTGAGCAAATGAATTAATAAACGTGCCCTTTAATGGCTGAAAAATAATAAACTATATAAGCTTAATTAAAATACCATAATAAATTCATGTGTATTTCTTTAAGGCCTGTTGTCTGTATGTGTGCGCTCTGCGGCGCAATCCCGTCATTTAAAAATGAACGATCATTTCGTTATTACCTCACTCACTAACACATTAGTTTAGCAGTATATATTTTTTTATTAAAAAACGTACATATTTGAGAGTAAACTAATATTTTGTGATTTTCGATTGATTTGACATATCTAAATCAGCAGACCATGATTTAAGGACTGACACTGAGGGCTTTTGATTGTTATATCTTAAACCGGAGCCGCTATAGGCCTATGTGTTGAGACAAGAATATTATTAGCCTGAAGATAATTAAATGTTTATTTTTCTGTCAATAAATATCTGCTTTCAATTATGCATATTGTGTTGAAGTCATTGGTTATTTTATTTCAATATCTATAATGTCTGATGCTGAGGTACATACAGTGTGGTTTCATTAGAAATGGTATAGTGCTGTTTAAATCGAAAATTTGGCTCCTTCAGTAATGAATATGAATTATTAGGCTCATAGAAGAATCTTATGCATTGATTTCATATTGTGTGGGATAGGGCCTATTTAACTTAACGTTATTTCATTAGATTAGACAAGCGATGGATAAAACCACAGCATGGCGTGTAAGGAGGTCAAACAGACCCGAGAAAAATATTTTAGGCTATTGTACTGGGAACGTCCCCAAACGTTAGTTTCTGTTTCCCAGAAAGTTATTTTACGGTTAGTTTCGGTTGTCTTCGCGGAAATAAAACGTAGGTTTCATGGTTTCTTTAACATTAGTTTTTGGTTCCCAGAACGATATGGGAACCAGAAACTAACGTTCTATTTCCGTAAAGAAAACTTTCGTGGAGAACCAAAAACGAACATTAGAAAACAACGTTCAAGGAACTAATAACTAACGTTAGGGTAACGTTCAAGGAACCGAACATTGTTAGCTGGGTAGTTAAATGACGGTTATTGATTGTTGGGTACAGTGAAAATCAAGTTGGGGCTACAGAACAATGCTAGTCGTTTAAATATAAATTAAGTTGCACTTCTACTACAACTAAAGATAGTTCAAACATACCCAACCTAAAATAACAGTTAGTTCATACAACAGGAGATAAATACTTGAATGTACACTAGATGGTGCTGTTGCTTGTGCCGTTAACTTTATGCATTTCTTTATCGGGGCTTGGAAAGACAGAGGCTATTTATTTTGCCGGTCTTTTAAAATAACTTTGCCTTTTATTTTATGCAGCATTCTTAACGCTCTTGATGAACAAAAATCATAGATTTGCAAGAATATTGCAGATTTGAGATTTAAGACCGTTGTGACCATCTTACCATCGTAAACCGGTAACGTTATAAGCTCAAGGCAGGCGGTCACCCGGATTCAACACTCGGCGCAGACATGGATCAAAACGACTCGACGTTTGGAGTTCAGCTCTTTATTTACGATCTGTCGAGGGGGATGGCACGACAACTCAGCCCGATAATGTTAGGTAAGTGATGCTAGAGATCGCTGCCGCTAAGAGTCGGGAAATTAACAATCCTACTATGAAGAAGGTTAATCAGAGCGTTAAGTGGGCGTTGTTGCTTCGTAAGAATATGGATAAGCTAACGTTGATGTTGATTGGTTACATTATGACGAAGGCTACGTAATATTTGGATATTCATTACGCTATGGTGACGTTTTGTTGCTAACATCTGATGACAAAGGCTTGGCCGAGAGATTTGAATAATTAATCCTTCGCTTTAGTAAGATTTATAAATCTCGGCCGGGCCTTGGTGGCCTCGACTGTGGGTAATTTTAGGCCGGGGATCATGCACATGACTGGAGGACGCAAAATGCATTCACATGCCCTCAAAATGTCAATTTATTAAGGATAAACTGATTGTACTGGTGTATAAAATATGTAATGCATTACAAAAGTAAAACGAATATTCTCTAATTATTATGATGGCAGAGCGAAAAAATTAAATCAAAAAATCTTTTAAAGCCTTTGCAGTATCAATTATTAAAAGCGAATGTTGCACTATACTTAATATATTATGTTATTATAAATATTCAAATATCACGACTTATATTCCTATATTTGTATTATTTTAATTTTCTTTTTCTCAACAGGAAAACAGCTAGATGGGATTTGGTAGGTTGGTTTAAATACGTAATTAATAATGTGTAATTCTATTAGTAATTATTTTGGGATTTAAAATGTTATGATTAAAGTGACATATGTTTTATTAAATTGTAATGAATTATTATGTAGCATATAATTACATAACGTGTATGTAGTATTATAGCTGTATGTTTTTTCTTTATGTTGTCTTTATGTGAATATGTTTAAATGCAGGCACACATCTGTAGTGGTCTATGGAGAAGAATTCTTCTTTGGTGGTGCTGGGATCTCTAGTTGCCCACCGGTAAAGTTACAGCACACAGCAACACTTTTAGCACCCAGCATTGCTCAAAGCCCAGTACAGAGTAATATAAGGCTTTTTTGGTATATACTAACATTGTCTATGGCCATACATGACGGGCTTTGAATGGAGGATATTGACAGATTGTTTCTGACCAATTTCTTTTAGGAATAAGAGACGTGTGCATTGTTTTGGGGTGCCTTGAAGCACACCATGAGCCATAGCATGTACAGTATGTGTGTTACAGGGCGGGACGATGCTCGGACCTCCAGATACAGTGGTTGAGTTAGGTAATACAGAGGTGACGGAAGAGATTTTTATGGACTATTTGTCCTCTCTTGGAGAGACAACATACAGGTTTGTGTGTCTTTGACTAGTGTTTATATTGAAATAAAAGCAGTATTCACATTTTTCCAATTGCAGAAGTTATCATTGCACTGTTAAAATCTTTTTCTCTATATCTGTTTCTGCAGTGGGGACAAGTACAGATTGTTTGAACACAATTGTAACACATTCACTAATGAGGTGGCCCAGTTTCTGACTGGCAATAAAATTCCCACCTATATCACAGATCTGCCCTCCGAGGTTCTATCCACGTGAGTATACTAAACACACGGCCATAGACACACAGATGCTTTTCTTCTGTAATTATTTCTCATTAGTTTCTATTTAGTGTACATTAAATCCATGCAAAGAAAAACTTAACATTGCAGGCTTTAACTGTTTATATATCTGGATCTGAATATGTGTTTGTGTGGTTCTGTTTGTTATTGTATAACTGTAATGCTGTCTCAATTTGCATCTGTCACATTTCAAAAGCTGAGAATTTATGTACGAAGATCTGTGATTTTCACAGTTTTCGCAGGACTTGACGCTCCCTCTCTTTCTCTTTCTGTGTTTTGTATCGCTCTCAGGCCCTTTGGTCAGGTGCTGCGGCCAATCCTGGACTCGATACACATTGCCCCTCCCGGTGGAAACGTGATAAGCAGCCACAAGAATCATAGTTAGATCAGCTTTTTTTCACACACACTCAACGATTCACACAAACAGGTTGTTTATACTCACACATTTGGGCTGTTTTAAATGAAGGTTGCCTCAGAAACCTCATTTAATAGAGAATTACACTGTCATCCAAAGCTATACATTCAGTTTGTTTATTCCATGGGGATCAAACCTACGACTTTGGCGTTGCTAGCGCCATACTCTACCAGCTGAACTTCACCAACATGAATTACAATGTTGACAAATATTTACATTGTATATAAAAATATTTATACATCATGAAAGTATTCCTTAATGAAGAAAATCCAATATATGTACTGTATCTAAACATCAATAGTTGCTCAAATATTCTAAGACATTCCTGTTTTGTTTAAAATGTGATTTATGCACAACCCTTCAAACCACTGATGGTTTATATTTTTGCAGTATTGACTTCTCAGTTTCCAAGGTCTTTATAGTATTGTATGTCTTTTTTCATCTCTACAGCCCACCACATGCAAAGGTCAGTTGTTGTTGTAGTTTTCAGTTGACTTTCAATGACAATTAAACCTGTTACCCTCTTGTTTTGATTCCCTTTAAATCATGCTTTATTAATGTTGTATTCCCCCAACAATCTGCTTTTGTTTATATGTTTTAATAGTATCAAGCCAAAATAAGACTAATAATTTAATTTTGAACATCTATATTTATTTATTTTAGCTAAATCACTTAATTAATAAAAAATAACATTTGTTCTTTGTGGCTGTGTCGCTGTGAAAAACGTATTGCAAGATTGAAATGATTCGGACTCCCAGATTAGCTCTCTTTCAGATAATTGATACATTTGCCCTAGATATCCAGAGAAATGTACATATCTGTGCCTTTATCATGCTAGCTTGGGCACAAGAAACTTTTTATCATAACTCTGTTGAGTAAAATTAATCTGTGAATGTCCTCCACCATTCTGTATTTATCCAGCTGAATGCTATTACAGTATATACACTTTATGAAACAAATACAATTTTATTTAGTGTGAAAGGAAGGTTTGCTCCTTCCGTCAAGATGATATGAATATATTATATTATGGATGAATGTATTGCTTTGCTATTTATTAACTTACTCCTTTTTGGCACAAGTGAAAATGTTTGTTTGTTGTGTGTATGCTTCATGCAGAGAGTATTGTTTTGTTGGTTTTATGTTGTACCTGCTCATTTAATTGTTGCAAACCCTCATCTGCACTGAATTATTTTGAGTTTTAACTTATATTTTAATGGAAGCCTTCTCATTAAAGATAACCAGCAAGTGGGATGTGTTCTTATTTGTGTCCAACATTTTTTTACAGTATTTTTAATAGTGTTTTGTTTTAAAAAGATGTGTTTTTCAGCGTAAAAAAACATATTATAATAATTATAACTTAAATTAAAACCTCCAACATTATTTATAAAAATATAGTGACTCCTACGAAGAGAAATATATTAAATTCAGATCAAGATTATTTTAGTTTCCTAAAATTAAAACTTTTAAGACGTTTCTGTTCATTGAAATCAAATAAAATATTGACCCTAAAAATTATTGGAAAAATTTAACTAAAGGGAAAACTTAAATGTTTCCTCAAAAAATGAACTGAAATATGTTTAAAGCAGTACAATTATAATAAAAAATAAAATAGTATTGAAAAAATATTAATCGTATATGGCAACATACGAAATAAATAAATAAGTTATAAAATGACAAAAGAATTTGGCCTACCAAAATTGCTAACATTTTAACTTAAATTAGCATCAAACTAAACATAAAAAAATATAAAATAAAATAAAAATAAATAAGGCAAAAAAAGGCTATAGTTACTATTATTCAAATAATGCACATAAAACTAATAATCAGTTGCAATAAGACGAAATACACAACACGCATGCGCAAAAGTGTCAACTGAGACGTGTACTACCCGAGAAAACACAAGATGGCGCAGTCACACAGTAATTCGCCTCCGTTTTCCGGGTTGCTCAGTTCAGCCTCTGTGGTGCTCCAGATATGCGGCAAAATGATTCACACAAACAGAACCAGAGAGAGGCAACACGGGTACAAAACACATCACTTCATCTTCAATTTGAGCTCAGAAATGAAATCTCAGCATATTCGAGATATCCTAGTTTTAAACACAAACTGTTCAACAAAAATTACACTACAGAACTTCCTCATTTCTTAAGTTGTTAAAAGGAAGATTTTATAATAGATTGATTAAAATGGGAATAAGAGTGCTTTTAAAGGAACTGTAATGTTCTCGTTGGGTCTCTAGTGGTTATGTGTGTTGGGCTCTGTTGGTGGGATGTTATTTGGCGGATGGATCAAACAGAACACCTACTGCAAGACCCAAAACACACTACATAAAGAGATTTTGTGATTGATGTATTGGTAAAAAGGAAAACCCATAGTAGGCTACAACTAAAATAAGAAAATCAAAGAAAATAATTGTTAATATACATCCATGACAGCACATCTCAGAGACGTTTATTTGACGTCTATATTTACATCTGCAAGACGTATTTTTTGAGTGTTTTTATTTGCAAGACGTTTTATGTTAGATGTCATTTAGAAAATATCTGTCAAATGTTTATGATTTATAGAATGTATGTTTAACTGCTTTTCCTAAGACATTCATCAAATTACAATTATTTACAAAGCAGATGTTTTCCAGATCTTTAGCAGACATACCTGTGCTGTCTGGGACCTTTGATCTATTAAACAATTATCTTTATTTCCCATACTCCCGTATAGATTAATTTCATAGATTCAATGAATTTTACATTATTCCATAATGCAGAATTATACAGAATGATTCAGTAAATTTTTTACTAGATTTTGTACAACTTTCCTGTCCATGTCTCTGTTATCCGAGATCAACCTGTACACATTTTTATCATTGCAATCTGATGTTTCGTCTCCCTTTAAAGTCAACCCTGTTACACACTCATTCACTGACTCATGCGTTGGCTTGGCTCTAGCTAGCGCTGTCACTCTGGGAGGTGTGACCTCTGTGGAGGCGTTGTGAATCTTACACGGTCAAAGTGTGTGTGTATGTTTGTCATGAGTGTGATAAACCCTCGATCTGACAACCCCAAGTCTTGGAGCACACTTCAACATGACCCAGAAAGGTTGACGGGAACGTCTTGAAATAGAAGTAGGCGGTTTAACCCAAACATAATCCCTACATGAGACCTACGAGTCTTATTATGCTAAATGCTTGTCAGACCTGCGACACTTTGTCATTTGTGCAGTTTGCTGAGAAATGTAATCATCTGATATGATGAAGAACTTGTTTGGCATTTGATCATAACAAGCATTCTCACAAGTGGGTCGAATGCAGGGAAATAAAGAAAATTTAGGGGATGGTTTAGGGATGAAAAGGGGGTCCTATTTTAAGTGGGTCATCTGCTTAGGTTCTTCTAGAAGATCTTCCTTAGAGCCAGCTGGGTCATGTTGCTTCTTTCATAATGTCTGACTGTCAGTTATGGTTTTGTAAGAAGATTGAAACTCCCTCTCTGTCATAGATGAATTGAATGAGATGAAATGAGAAAAACGAAAGCCCAGAATCGCATGCTTCAGTGCATGTATTTGTGTCTCTTCTAGTCTGGCGTCTAATATCTCTCCATTCATCTCTTTCATCTCTTGTCCGTCACTTCAATCTCTGATGACTTGTCAGATTCTTCAGAGGTTTTATGGAACTGACCCGCACTTTTGTGATGCAAAATGGTATCTTTTTATCCAATATATTGCTTCGTCTTTCTCTTTTTCTCTTTACATTCTGAATGTTTAATAGCTGTACAGCTACAGCCCCCCACAGTCCAGTCTTATGCACACTGTGTTTTGAGAAAAAAGTATTTTAGACTTACCTCATGTATATTATTTTTGTAATGCACAAATAATTTATTAGCCCTATCCTTCTTTTCACAATAAAAATGGCTGTTATTTTTAACCCAGCGTTGGGTGAAAAAGGGACAAACCCAACCGATGGTTTTAAATTCACCAAATCTGGGTTGTTTTATTACGTTAAGTGAGTTGGGTTTTGTCCCTTTTAAACAAACTTTGCAAAACTTTTGCGTTTCCCTTTAAACTATTTTTCTTTCCCTCGAAAAACATTCGCATTCTCCAGAGATTATTTTGCGCTCCATTCTGCAAACATGAGCACCGACTTTGACGAGAAGGGTACACATCTGCTCTCACCCAAAGGAATGTTATTTTACTTATTCTGCATTAATGGTTCATATGGATCATTTTCATATACTTGATATACATTATCCGGAGATGAATCACGTTTAAAACTCTCATACGCTTCTGCATTTGGCAGCACTGCTACAGACAGACACTATTGACATTGACGCATCCTATCCCTCACTTGCTCCAAGTTTTTTCTTAATATTCCAAAAAAGGGAACAGCACTGCATTACAATAAAATAAAGAAAAAGACTCAAAGGACATGTAAATAAATAAAAAAAAAAAGGAAAATAGAAGGAAAGGAAAATCTTAAATAGTAAAAATGAGTAAAAACAACTTTGAAAAACATGTTCTTCTTATTGTTATCAACAAGTTTAAGATATTTTAATAAGATAAATATCAGCAAGACAGACATCAAACCTAGTCAAAATCTTAAGAAATTTGTTTTTGTGAACAAAAATGTACAATGCAAAATAAAAATAAAATAGCAGCAAGATTAATAGTATAAAATAAAGAAATTTGTCTGTCAAATTTCTCCCTCGTGTTGATCTCTTTTAATGGATTATCAACATTTTAAGGATGTTTATTCATTTGGTCAAATTACTATAATCTAAACATCATGTGATTGATGCTTGTACTGGCAGCTCAGTCGTTTTTGTTTTTTTCCTTGAGGTTAGAGATTAGACACAATTCGAACACTGCTTATTTTTCTTAAATTTCTGTTTCATTGTCCTCATTTTCATTTGTCTTTTATTCACTCATGTGACATTGACCCCAGGCCGACCCCTGCAGGTCAGGAGCCATATGGATTGCCCAGTGATAAGCATGACCTCACCTCCTTCAAGGTCAGTGATTCAGTGAACAAGGGTTTGCTTATGCATGTTTCAAAATGTATACGTGTGTGATTTTAGCAGAACACACTGAATGAACATTTCGTTCTTCGGAAACAGTGGAAGCCAATGTTACCTTAATGTCATTGTTGAGACAATACACAGCATGATTAGCACATCCCAAAGACTTTTGTTATGTATAAAATAACTGCATGCCTTTTTAAAACACAAATATATTGTGCATTTACGATCTGTGTTGCCACTGGAAAATACAAATTCTCAAAAGTTTAGAAGTATAATTTAACTTAAGGGCCGTTCCACCGAATGGGCACCATTTCTATCCCCATGACTTTATATGTATAAATATGCATGAGAAGTAATTCAAAAATACTTTTGATTATCAAGCAAAATGTCCTACATGCTTATCTAACTGCAAATCTAAGATGCAAGATTTTAAAGATTGATAAAACTACCTAAAACACTGAAAAATAGCATTTGTTGCTTGTCCCAAATCTCTTACACTACACTTTACCATAAATAAAATTATTAAAATCTTTAATAACTATATATTTTGCATTGTGTACACATATCTTAGTTTTGCTTCAAATTCCATCCATCCATCCATTTTCTACCGCTTTATCCGAACTACCTCGGGTCACGGGGATCCTGTGCCTATCTCAGGAGTCATCGGGCATCAAGGCAGGAAACACCCTGGATGGAGTGCCAACCCATCGCAGGGCTGATTCAAATTCATTTATTTTAATAATATATATATCAAATCTTAGATAAAAAATAATTTTGGCTGTGTCAATCTGTCCTGTTACCCTATTCCATCCCCCCACTAAAAACTGGGGAATTTCTATAATTAAGTTTTTTAAGGCCATTTTTTAAGCCATTCTCTCACCAATGAGCTACAGAAAAGCTAAATATAATATATTTGCTAATTTTATGCAAAAAATCAGAGTCCTGTTACTTATAGGCTATAAAGACCCTCCATCATCCACCTATAAACCTTGTACAACAAAGTTACAACAAACAAAAAGCACCCATTCGTTGGAATGGCCCTATGCAAAATATTTACACAAATGGCATAAATGACAAATTTTAATGAAAGATCTTTTCAAAATGTAATGCAGTAATTTATTATCAGCATACAGGACTCAAAAACATACATGTGATAAGACAAGCCCATCCTATACATTGAGTGCATATTTTCCAACATCTAAAAGTAGATCGATATAAATGCTTCTTTACACAGACACAGCTGTTATATCCATATGGTTTTAAATCAAAATGATCTATATGTGTTATTGATTTCACTCAAAAAGCATCAACGGGCTCCCACACAAAAGATCTGTACACACAGATGGAAGCTTTTAATATATTTGTTGTTTATGTGAGATATGAAGAGCTATTTAGAGAGAGACATATACAATCTCCAAAAATCATTAACAACATTCTTGCCTTTATTTCTCTGACTTTGAGCAACAGGGCTCATGAGTGCATATTTGATTCACACAGCAAGAAAGGAAAGTAAAGACAGTCCCTCTTCATAGTTCACGTCATTTCAATGATGTTTTAACCTTAGTCTCTTCCCAAAAGTTGAATAGTGAATTTGGAAAGTAAAAGTAAAAAATGGATTTAGTTGCCAAACATCTTCACATCCAACTATGTTAACCTTATTAATTTGCCCTTGGGCAAAAATATATTTTCCTTCATGTAACTGTCATTATCAAATTATCTATTTGAAGCGGCAGAAAAAATGATGAGACCATTTCAAAATAATTTTCAGATTATAGGTATGTGTTTAGGCTAAATGAGGGGTGGGCAACCCGTGGCTCTCAAGCCGCATGTGGCTCTTCTATCTCCCTGTGGCTCCCTGCAGTCTTTATAAGGCCCTGTTTATGCCTGGTATGAAGATGTGTTTTGGTCGATTGGATCACAAGTGGACAAAAGTGGCACATACCTGCTGCTGTAATCCGTCTATTTTGTCCACTTTTTACCGTTTTGTCCTGCTTCTTCAAGTAATATCTATGTTTTTAAGATATTTCATACAAATATACAAAATTAGTACATGCAATGTATATATATATGAGCGCGAATAGAGATGACAGAAAAAGCCCTACAGAGCAGCCCTTTTATTTCTGCTTTGACAGATGTTAGACAGCACCGAACACTTTATCCGTGTGTTAGAAATGGAATGGTGGGAAAACATTCTGCCTAGTAAGTTTTTTGTCTTTAAACCAAACTTTTAGGTCTTTAACCAGCATAGTTTAAATCCTGTCTGGTTACAGCAACGCATGATGCCCGTATGCGGTCTCTTGTGGCTGTTCATCAAACGCCGCAAAAGCCAAAACAAAAGTTCACAGAAAAACTCTGCGTGCAACACCACAACTCTAGTTCATTATTGCAACACTCTCACTTGTATAAATGTATACATTGAGAACATCTAAAGACAATTAAAATCGCACTATATTGCCACCTAGTGGTGCAACTGGGTAGCTACAACCTTACATGCATAAAAACCTGTGTTATAGTCACATATATTTTGCGGCTCCTGACCAATTTTATTTGGTGGGAGAGGGCTCAAAATGGCTTTTTTTGGTCGCAAAGGTTGCCGACCCCTGTGTTAAATGATCATTTTTGTTTCATTCTGGGAACTAATAATAATATGTCCAACTTTCAAATAAAACGTTTCCATTTGCATTCATTAGCAGAAAATAAAAGGTGAAAATAACTGTTTTTTTTAAATAAATTACTGCAAAGAAATATGTTCAACAATATTTTTTATGTGATAACCTTTGTTGTGTAATTCTGTCAGTCATTCAAATTGCTGTTGGATGACTTTGTCAGTCCTGAGGTTTGATTTAGTTGAAATTCAACAGACACTGGACTGGAATGGCCATAAAACATCTAGAAATGCAGATTAAATGAAAATTAGGAAAGATCTCTTCATTTGAGGGAATTGCTGCTTTTCATATATTGAAGCACTTGATTCCAATTGAATATTTTCCAGCATATTGCCATATATGTTTGTTTTAGAAGCGTGTATGCATTATTTACATTGGATCATTTGTGGCCATCCAAAACAATATACATGAATACAGTATCATCACTGTTGCATTTAGACATACCATTCCAATCTTAGGAAAATCCTACTTATCATCATTTTCTCCTGTTTCCCTCCTGTGGATCCATGATAAACCGTGGCATCTCTTTGCTGATATACACATTCTACCCATCACTCCATCTTTAGTCCTCATACACACACAAACACTCTCAATATGTATCTGGCTTCAGCAGAAACTCTCATCTCTTCAGTGAATTCTTTGATGTTACAGTTCATCACGACGGGTATGGGCTCGCTCTTTGTGAGATGTGCTGCTGACGTCACAGCGTGTAAACATAAATAAGGCCCGCAGGATTATCTCAGTCTGTATAGGCCTGGATATATCAGTGCAGAGTGTTTTGAATTCAAGTTGAGCTTTATCGCAGTTGATTCCCTGGGAAAATAGATGGGACTCATCCGTGAGTGTGTGAAAACGGGGGAAAACATGTGTACTGTAATGCACTTACAATGAGTATATTGGATAAGACATTTTAGAGAGTTTAAAAGCAGCAATGTTTTTTCATGTTAAAGCACTTACGTGAATTATTTATATAAAAATATTATTTGAGCTTTTTTTGAGTTGACGAAATCCATTACCACCAGGGTCACTTTTCTCGATGGATGAACTTATAATGCATAACCCCAGTAATTCCTCTCTTGCCAGTTTGGGGGGTGGCAACATGTTTGTCCAAACATTGGAAGACCATGTAGGTTACAGGTTAACCTGCGGTAAACCAGTATACAGAAGCCAATCATCTCGTTTTATTTTGCTTATATGTTTTAGTTCAGAGAGAGACAAAAATACAATAGTGGTTGACACAGACACAGAATGATGCAATTCCACCTATTTATCAGCCCTCAAAAAAAATCCCTATGTGGACCTGACTGTGCCAGTGTCTGTGATAACAGAGCAGACAGTCAGGAACTGAATGATCCTAAAATAACTCTGTTCTTGTTAGCCATAAGAATACCTGCTTGTCTCGCCAAAGACTGTGAGTGTGTCTATGAATAAAAGGTGAAAAATTGCTGCTTGTTACAGACGGACTAAAATAATTAACAATGTTGAGTCATGTGACATACTTTATATAGAAAATGATACAAATGTGTGTGTGTGTGTGTGTGGAAGCGACAGACCACAGTCTGGGAGAATTTTCACACTGAGGGAGATAAAGAAATGCTGAAGGATGCTTGTGGTTTTCTGACGGCCTGTTGTGTGTGTTCAGTGTGTAAGTGTTGGTGATTTAAACCAGACCACTTGGAGTCCTGAAATTTAATGGACAGGTGAGTTAAGGAATTATCAGAAAATGCTGCACTCAAGCTTTCTTTGAAATCCAGTTGTAGTGAAGTGTAATGTGGGTCAGTAGTATTGAAAACTGGGTCTTTTGTGACAACTGCCTAAGAGCCGAATAATGGCAAATACACACGCCCGAATTTATCTGGGTCAGCCCAGTGGTGGAAACACTGACCTTTAGACAGAAGAATCAAAATGAGTTTGACTGCTGTTTAGGTCAGTGTGTGTGTTTTATGGTACACTGTGGGGTCCAAATATCCCCACAATTATAGTTAAAGTCTCACACACTTACATTCAAATGGATTATTGAACATACTAAATGATGTTTATTTGAAAATGTAAAAATGCAGAAAGTTCTCTATGACCTTTAGGGGTTGGGTTAGGGTAATACAGAAAAGCACTTTGAATTGCCCTTGTGTATGAAATGTGCTATATAAATAAACTTGCCTTGCCTTGCCTAATAGATAAAATAGATAAATAGATCAAAATCATTACGCCTATAGAAAGTCCCCACACTGTATAGAAACCTCACGCTTATAACTTATTGAAGATATGGGAAGAAAATTAAGAAAATTACACAGTGTAACAAAAAGAAATTCGCCCAACCTTTTGGTGGTTAGTAGTAATTCTGTGGTGCTAGTTATCGTGGTCATTTATATTTTCATGTAGTATCAATGTTTTAGTGTATATTTGGCTGAAGTCAATTTAGATTTATTGATATATCGGTATATTGCAAATAAACAAAACATGCATATTGTTTTCCTGCATATTTAAAATTTTATTTTCCAATTGTCACTGTCAGAAAATTCTAGAAATTTTTGTATCACAGCGAAGGTAGGATGAGGCGTTGATGGGTGACTACGTCTGAAACTTGGTTTGTGAGGACAGTATGGGCTACAGGGCAAGTTGTACAAGCTGGCGCCTGTGAGCTTTTGTGATGCCAGAGTCCGCAGACTAATTTCCGGTTGTATATCACTATCGAGTAGTTTTGATTTGACAAATTGCTCAGCAATGTAAAGAGGATCTTTCATATCGCTTATATATGACTTTTTTCTCAAAAAATCACCCATATTTGACGGCCAAAAATCCTCCTTCTCCCATACAGTGTTACATGACCGTAAATTAATATGTGACTCTGGCGTCCCAAAAGGTCACAATGCATCTTGTGCAACTAGCGTTGTGGTACCGTCAATGGTAAAAAATATGATTTTTGTATTCAGCATACAAATTAAAATATTCTTCATAAAGAAACAGCAAGAATTAAAGCGAATCATAACTGAATTTTTGATATGTTAGTTGTGGATGTACCAAACTTGCCACCAAGATTGTTATTGCTATGCAAACTTGTTATTTTCCTCTGGTTTAATGTATGGGTCATGGTAAGGTTTAGGGTTTGGGATCAGGTTAGAACTTTATTTCTGTCAAAACTGACAGGACCAACAAAAAATGTTTATAGGTTATACTCAATCTCAAGTCTTCTTTATGAAGTCACTGTTCCTAATTTGAAGTAATTTATATCTTTGAAATACTGCCAGCTGAGGAAATTCTAGTTCAGATTTGGATTCTCTCTTCAGACTTCGAATTTAATCACAAGCTTTGCGTTTGGCAGGGCCAAAGGAGAGTATGTGTTAGAAAAGAGAAGACCTAGGTGCACATTTGTGTGTGTGTACAGTATGTAGGCTGAATCCAAAGAGCCAAAAGAGAAAATAACAAGATCTGATTGGAAGCTAAAGTGATAAAAAGGAAACCGATTCGTAGTGATGTGTCGCTTTTTCAACTTCCTGTTGGCGTGTCTTCTGCAGACAGATTCAGCCTGATACAGATGGACAAGTGAACTTGAACTATAGAAATCTGAGAATCTTTTACTTTGTGTGCATAAATGTACTTCTGTGGAGTGGGATTTTGAACCAAGTGCATTTGATTGTGGGCGGAGTCGTGAATGTGATGCACAGGAAATAAAACCCCCAAAAATGCAAATGAAAACAGATTTTTATTAATGTTGTAAAATGGTTCATAGTTCAAACACTAATGTTTTGAAAAGGATCCATGTTAAATTGTTCTTTAAGGAAACTGAGCTCTGAGCATATTAACACGGGCTAACTACAAGCCCGCAGAGAAAACTGATGCATGCATATAAATAAAGTTGACTTTACTTGACTTCTTAATGATATTTGTATATGTGTATTCGCTTTTTTAACTTTTTGTGCCTCCCTGAGTCTTATTTATCTTAGGTTGACCTTGCATCCTTTCGATCAACCTCAAATGATCTTCGCTGAATATTATTTAATCTTGTAAATAAAACCTGAGCCGTGATTGACAGTTCTAAATAAGCTTGTGAAATTCTCTCAAAGCAAATCCTCCTTGTGTGAGATAAAACATTTAAATCTCAAGGCAACATTAAAAATATGTTGTCATTCCTCATGCTGTGATGAAGTCTCTGAGATAAATTTGGAATAAGACGAATCTCAGAGAAGTTCGGAGGACAGGCTTTAAAATGAGCATGTGAAAATGCAGAAATCAATGCAAGTACAACCTAAGTAAATAAAACAGATAGGACAGCAATGTCTTAAGTAGATGCAACATGATAAATGGTGTTTGTGAAATTATAAAAATTCTCATTTGACCTTATCATGTAAGTGATGTGAGCTACATAAAATCAAAGACAGCAAACTTCTTACGTTACTTCTAACAGTTGTTCACATCGGTGGATAATTTATCACATGCCATGATAAATATTAGTAGCCACACTATTCGCTGCTTTAAATACGGGCCTTGCTTAAAATAATTTAATTTCTAATAAAATATATTTTCCATGACTCCTAGACGCAGACAGATTGTGTCAATCCACAGTGTTCGTATGAAACAAATCCAAAATCTTTTGGCAACCAATAGCATATTTACAATCATTTAGTGCGGGAGCCTGACAACACTGGCGTGGGTCCTATTCACAAGAACATCCTGATGAAGAAGCTATGCTGGATCCTCTGTCCTATCAGTATAGATGCATCGTGTCATCTGAGCGACTGCTTGACATTTGCTGCTCTGCTGTCTGTTTCAGATGGAGTTTGGAGATAGAAGCTGTAGATATTTAACACAAATGTTTTACAGGTGATGTTGTATTAAGGGTTGTTCACACAAAATAAAAAATTACTTATTCACCCTCATGTCATTCCAAGCCCGCTTGACTTTATTTCCTCTGTAGAACACAAAAGAAGATATTTAAAAAACGCTGATAACCAAACAAGATTGACTTCCATCACATGGACACAAAGCCACAGAGACATTTCTCAAAATATCTTCTTTTGTGTTACACAAAATAAAGAGTCATATACACGTTTTGAATGACATAAGTGTAAGTTAAAGATGAAAGATTTTTAAATGTTTGTGAACTATTCTTTGAAATGTGAAATCTATAAATGTGTTGTGACACCATACAGATTCTCTTTGTTGTGTACTGGTTGTATTTTTATGAAAATTAAGCATGGGATAACCATTTGTTTTTTACTGTTACAACATATTTGTTATGGTCCCAGTAGTCTCAGCCTCAGACGTCACACCACGGATCGCTTTGAAGGTCTGGCTAAGCGAGACTATGGTCTCAGTAATACAATCGTTTTTTTTTGGTAGCAAAATGAAAGCAAAACAAATGGATATAAATCTGCATTATTTATGTGTATACATACTGTTTACATTACACACTTTTATAAAAAAACATATACTTATACTTATGTACAAGAAAAAAAAAACACAGAAAAGCACATAATCTGTTTCTCTACCATGTACTCTGTCAAGAAACTGCAGTAATTTAGCTGAGCGTGTCTAATAATAGACTAACACTAAAACAAATAAAAGCGAGAACACAGGCACTAAAACAAATAAAAGGCCACCAATTAAAGAGCCAAAACAGAAAGAGAAAATCCAGGGAAAATCAACACAGCAAGACACAAACATTATGAAGGAAATAAAGATGTATTTTGGGAGAAATGTTATTTATATTATAATTAGTAGGAGAGAGAGAGAGATAGATTGAGAGAGAGTATATGAGTATATAATGCACATTAAGAACAGCTGAAAGAATGATTCTTCAGGGACTGTAAGTCTCTTTGACACTTTCAACCATAATTTATTCAAGCTTCTGTTACAAATTAATTAGACTCAGTGAATTAAACTAAACAGACACCTTGGGTTTCGTCACTCTTGTCTTATATCTTTTCTCCTCTGGCCTTTATTGTTCTGTTTATTCCATTGATATTTTGTGACAGCAGGTCAAACGTCAAATCTGTAACATTCTGTGTTTGTCACAGTTTTTCTGCTTTTTTCAGGTCTTGGATTGTGCCTTTTTGCATGTTATGTAAAGCCTCTAAGCATGTATACTGTATATTTCAACTTATGAATGGAGGTCAAGACCATGACACCGTAGAAATTTAGTAACATTTCATTAATAGGCATTCATATCGCCTGCTGAACGTCAAAAGTTTGATGAACCTTAACATTTTATTATCAGTCATTTCTGACTGTACATGGAACAAAGGAATGACGTTCAGTGAGTTTTTTTAACAGGTTTTTCATGCTGGGATACTGGCAAGGGCATTTCACAGCCACAGAGAAGGAAAACACCTTTTGGCCTTTATGGGGCACCTGCCACCTTCTGGATATCACGTCACAGCCTCGAGACGCAAAGCATCTGCTTAACTACAGTTGATGACATCATCACTCACCTTGAGGACTGTCTGTTGGGAACCTGGACAGAGAGGGTTGACCGATGCACAGGTAAAATGTCAATAAGCCACTAATTCAATTCAAAATGATTTATATGGTGCTTTTTTAGAGAAAATGCATTTTAGTACTTACAGTAGGGACAAAGAAATATGGAAAGTATGCTAATAATTAAAACTCAAGCCCTCGAAACCAAGAACAATTTTGAAATATATTTCACCATATATATGGTTATTGCAAATGTTTCATAAGATGTAAAAAGCAATATTCACAAAAATATATGTGAAGTATGTGAAGCAAGATCAGTCAACATGTTAGAATAATCAGGGTCAACTGTTTTAAATGGACACCAAATGCTTGTCTCTGATTCGCTGTATTTTTTAATTGTACAATTGACATTTAAATTCCTGTAGACATTGTTTGACACTATTGCGTTACAGAGCAAATTGGAATAGATGTCACGCTGTGCTAGCAATTACAAGACGAGCGAGAAAACATATCCATAATACTTGCAACGCTGAGTCCCTCGACATTGCCACAGCAACAGATGTTTAACAGCTTTGTGATCAATTTACCCACAAAGTGGGTTCAACAACTGCGATGGTTTGCTTAGAGATTTTGTTACTCTAGGGTTTAGCATCACTCAGGGGATCAAACAAGGTTGTCCTGGCCCTCAGGGACCTCGGGTAACCATGGTGATGTACTTAATTGATGAATTGATTGATCGACTTGATTAATGGGGAGCTGAAGCAAAGACAGAAGCTCAATGCTGTTGAGGTCCCATGTTGACTTTGGATCCACGGTGGCTTCGTGAATGTAAAGTGATGTCGGCCCGCTGCATAGCACTCAGGTTTTGTCAACTTGTCAACTCGTGTTAACCTCTCAATTCATTTTAAAGACACATTGCTGATTGCATTTCAGGGTCTGTTTTCCTGCTCTGGTCGGCCGTTGGGAGTAGATTTGGATTATGCACGTATATTGTTTCTTATTCTTCGCTGACAAAAATCATGCGTTTTTCGGTCCTGTTTGAATATAGAAACATTCTTGAATCAAGATTTTTCAATTGTGCTGGCTGATGTATTAAATCTTTTTTTAGAAAATGTGTATTGGATAAAGTGTCTTTTGTCTCATGCGTCAGATCATGGGAGGAACATCAATCATGCCACGGTAAAAAAAATATTTATATTCAAGATACATTTTTCTAAAAGCAAACTTTAATCTTTTGTACGGTTTTGTTTATCAGCCATATTTACACTGCAAAACAAGACCAAGAAAAATGTTATAAGAAATGTTTTGCAGTGCTTGTTAATATTCATATATTAACATTTGTCAAAATGTCTTTATAGCCTATATTTTTATACAAATAAGAAAAAACCGCAGAAAGGTAAAACACAGCACAGTGCATGGTGTTTATAGATCAAGTAAAATAATTTGAATAAATAATATGTAATAAATAAATACTTAAATAAATAAATGCAGTCTCCCGGTGAGCATGCCAACACTGCCCTGCTGTGGCGAGGAACCCAAACTCCAATGATTGATAAATGGAGAAAAGAAAACTTAGGAGAAACCAGGCTCAGCCGGGAGGGCCAGATCCCCTCTGGTGTGTCATAGCTGCACAAATTGAAGATTTCAATTTGAACTCAAGCAAATCATATCAAATTTCCAAAATCCAAATAATTTAACTTCTACAACCATTGTTTTACACCTCCATACACTTAATAAACAGCTATATTAACTTTGTAAAATCTTTAAAAATAATTTAAGCGACCTTTTCAGTGGGGCATGGTTATTTTTTTAAAATTAAAAACCAAACAGTTAAATACTCAAACATTTACATTTATTATTCAAGCTTATTTAATGAAATAAGTATTTAATTAAAAAAATACATTTTTATTTACTTAGATTGACTTATTTTACATACATTTACGGAATTTAAAGAGTATTGATTTAACTGCTTCAAAATTGACTAAATTCTTGAAATCACAGTTAAACTTTTTAAGTGTACTCTTCATGTATTTTATTTACTACATTTATTTTCTCAATTGTTTCTTTTCTTATTTCTCCTAAGCTATTTTAGAATAATACTAAAATAGAAATAAAAAATAAAAAACAACTGATAACTGCATCAAATCTTCTGAGCTAGAGCACACTGAGGGTTTCATTCAACCAATTAAAAAACTTTTCTTAAAAAATTCACATATATTTAATAACTTAATCTATATTTTAAAGTTATAAAACATACATGTGAATCCTTACCCTAAAGTTTTTTAATTGGTTGAATGAAACCCTTTTTTTCAGTGCAGACACCCTGTTGTTTCTTAAATATCTGGAAAATAATAAGCATCATTTACCTTTATTTTTTGTTTAACATTAATTTGCATCATTGTAGGGATTCACTTTAGTCCGTACAGCTGTCTGTCATTATATGTGCAGCAGCTGTTGAGACGCAAATTATGGCAGAAAGAAGGCGCTACAAATTGATTCATTTTTTTTAGCCGTGTAAACTAAGTGACGCCACGTCTGACGTTCCCCTCTGTCACACTCTTCTGCTGTCTCCCATGTAATCTCGGCACTAAAATAGATCTCATAATTTTAAAATCAGACAAACCCAAACGGCATCTGACAGCCATTTCCAGCTTCTATCCCAGGATGCTTTGCTTCACCAGTAATTGAGCTGGATTTGACATTTTCTGCCATTTACTCTGCTGTGTGAAATGGGAACGAGTATCTCACTCTGTGAAGCAGTGACAACCACAGCAAGAAGCAAACCTTGTTTTGGCAACCACGGATAGGATATGGCTCCCTCTCCGAGCTCCACAGACAGACGGCATGACAGTTATCCAGGCTAAAGCATTATACAACATTTAATGAGTACATATACCCAAGGGTAAAATATGTAACGTTATGCACCTTCTAAATAAGGTACAAAAATGCCATTTTTCCTATTTCAACAAATGGTCAGCTTATTTAGGTTAAATTTAGTATGAGAATGACTTTATTTATGCAAACCTGTTTTTAAACTTCAGGACATTTTTAACTATGCATGGTAGGCAAATCTTGATCATCTGGATGTGTGGAATTATCTTGGATCAGAAGCATTATTGTCTTTTTATGCTCATCGTATAGTTCTATTCGTTTTTCTTGAAACTCATGTTTCTAGGTCACTGTCTCATTTGGTGTTACTATTCCAGCTGGAGGATGCATGAATATCATATAGGATTTTATAGGCCTACTTCCTGCTGTCATGGAAATCTGTCTCTCCATGAGTTAAATCTTCTCTCTCTTTTCCTCCGTCTACCTCTCGTCCTCTTTTCCTCCGTCTACCTCTCGTCCTCTGTGACGTCTGAAATTTTATCCCTGTGTGTTAGGATCTCAAGAATGAGGTCCTGCCACTTTTTCTCTGTGTTATAGGGGTCATGTTAAACATTTTTAATATCGTTTCACTTATACTGTTAGTCAAGGGTTTTTATGTGCCAGGTCATAATTTAGACCATGAACATTTGTCACCATCCTGACCATTTTTGCATTTTATGATAAGCATGTACGTCAAAAAAAATGCTTCTCTACTATAAGGACAGTGTTCCAGCAGAGCCTATTTGATATGCCTTGAACCACGACAACTGTGATATTCCTCCTCCTTCAAGGAGCACAATTTCAAGCCGGCAGACCCGCAGTCAGGTCACTGTGGGGACACAAAATAGGTTTGGGGAGGAAAACAATCAAAAATGAATCCCATACATCTCTGTATTTTTTGTATTAGCTAAAAACCCGTTTACATTAAGAACGGACTATAAAGATCTTAACAATAACTTTGTTAGCATTCACAACATGAGATGATAATGTTATGTTTATTCTCATCTCACATGTTGCACAATTCATATGCACAAGCCCTTTAAACTCACATGAAGCTGTAAATAATGGTAAAAAATTATAATAATGCCAACAACAGCGTTCCTCTGTGGGTATTGTTTTGTTCTCCTAAATTTAGAGCTTTTTTAAAAATGATCTTTATGGTTATGTGATTAGGTTTTAACTGTTTAATGTAAACATGTCTTATTCCTATTCTTATTGTTTCTACCTTGATGCTGTGATCAATGTGAACGTTAAAATTCCGCAAAAACAGCTCTCAATTTACACGCTCACTATTAACAAATTAAGATATCTTGTGTTTTATAAATGTCTCTAATAAATAAGTACAGAAATTAGCAGGTTTGTAAACCATATGCAGCAAAGCAGCTATACCAAATGAAAAATATGATTTTGTATTGTAAACATTCTAGTAGGAAAATTGACTCCTGCAGGGTGACGAACATTTGGTTCTCTTTAAACCAAAACACGAAAGTTGCTAGGGCTCACAGCATCCTCCCTGTTACTGTCAACACCAAAAAAGAATAACTGTTTTTAAAAATATGAGTCTCATTGAAGAATTGTACACACATCTGGCAGCCTCCCATCCCTTAAAGAAGCCACATTTGCAAGTTGAATAATGACTGAGTTAGTCTGTCTTGGATAAATATTTTAATGGTCTTAATAAATTATTGGTCTGATCAAAGAGGGAAAGACCCCTAACAGTCCCTAAATGTCTTTTAGTCTCCTCTGCTCCCCCAAAGAGGCTAGAGAGAGGGAGAAAGAGAGAGAGAGAGCAGAGGTATTGAGAAAAATAGGTAGAGTATATCACGGCAGAAAGAAAGAATGATGAGAAATGGCGGCGTAAAGCGATTGGGGACTTGATGGAAATATAGGGATCAGGAGGGAAAGATGAGCTTATTTGGAGGAGAGGGAGAGGAGTTTGGTTATGAAGGCATTCTCTCTCTCTCTCTCTCTCTCTCTCCATCTATCCATCTCATGCACTCACTGCCAGGGGATCTGCACAGACGTATCTGGGAAAAAAACAAACAAGAGGGATTATGTGTCATAGAAACACAAAGACGCACACATCAAAACAAACAAACTGAAAAGACTTTTTAGGATGGAGGAAGAACAGGAAATGGATGCAGAAATTATGCATGATGGGAAAGATTGAGGTAGAGATGAAAATGATGCACAGGTGGATGGCAAGTTCAAATCAACAGGTTTTACTTCTGTAATGTCATGTATTATGGCAACACAATCCTGTGTTGTAGTCGAGACAAGCTCATTCATTGAACTCAATGTTTGGTGGAAACAATAACATTGACGCAAATCTCATACAGTTTATCAAACATAGTATATTATTTGTTAAGGCTTAAGTTGGTTCTTGAAGATTTGTTTAGGTTTTTTTAAACCCAACTTGATCTTGACTGGGATCCAAACCCAGATAGAACAGGTACGTCTGTAAGATGTCTGCTAAAGGTCTGGAAAACATCTGCTTTGTGTAAACGTCTTAGAAATGGCCGTTCAACATTCTAAATCATCATCATCTTACAGACATCTTTTGGATGTCTATATGACATCTTTAAGGAGACATCTCAGAGAGGTATTGGAGATGAGCAAACAATCAAAAACATATGTTATGCGGGTTTTAATGCTTTTTAAATAGTCATCTCACATATCAAGGAACATACTCGACTCAAATGAGCTAGTCTGGACTACAACACTTACAAAATCTCAAATTGTTATGATATGGCTAATTTATAGGAATTCGTAATAATGTCTCGTACTTTAATTTGCTTTTGTACCAGTAATGTTAGGTTTCGATTTTGGGTTAGGGGCAGGGCATTAAGCATAGCTTTTTTCTACTAATATTTGTATTTACACGTTTTTGTATTCACGCCGTACAAATTAATATGAATTATCACCTGCACCTTGTACAAATATTTACGAATTCCACATTATGGAGTAAATGGTGGCACTGTATTTATTGAGAAGAAAACCGTTACTGAAGGATGTACAAACATACAGAAAACGAGATCAGACGTAAATAGAAGGGCAACAAGATCTGGACCTGTGGCACAAATCAATGGGTTGTATAGAATGACCACCACATCGAATATGTGTATGTGTGTTCACGTTTGGTGAAGTGTTCTCAAAAATAGATATCAAAAACAGCCCCAGCTCATCATCAAGGTTTGAGTGAGGGTTTGGTTTTTAGTTTGTAGTAAATATTCCTCTCTCTGCCTTCTACAAGTTCTCACTATGGTTTTCGGGAACGTACACATTTGAATCTTATCCCCGTTTCCCCAAACATTTACTCCGTTTTACTCAAATGATCTGCTTTTCTCTGTTTGCGCTATGGTAAAACAACTCCCACCTAAATCTCTATCTTTTTACATGGAGTCAAATAAAATGTATATTAACTGACAGCTCCTGACTTACAAATATGAGAGATGGACAGAGTGAATGAGTGAAATGATTAAAGGTGTGGTTTACCGTGGCGGCGCAGGGGGGTTGTGTGTGTCAAATTGCTGGGGCTATAGCCCCGTCGGAAAACTGCTTAACCCCGGCAAGCACCCCCAAGGATTTCCTAATATCTTTTACAGAGTGTCTATTTACACTGATAGCAAATATAGCCCACATTAAGTGAACACATTAAATGATGCTTTATGTCGTTTCTAAATCATATAATTTCATTTCTAAATCCAAATTCTCACGGCTTGTTTTGTTGTAGTCAGCAAACCCCTCATGTTCCATGCATACAAAATCACAGACCTGCAGCGCACAGATCCTGGATGATACGCAAATGGACGGATGAGCGAGGATGCAAATGAGCTCAGGGGTTTAACCAAGGCCACTTTCAACCATCTAGAAGAGAAATTGCACGATCAGGTCGCAGAGGGCGAGAAAGAGAGAGAGAGAGAGAGAGAGAGAGAGAGAGTAGGAAATGATTAAAGATAAGTCTCTTCCGGCCTGAGCGCTCATTGCCCCCTATTTCTCCCGTGAGACTTCTGGATTCATCCCTTTTTTTTCCCCGAGGCGCAGCGAGCCACACCAGAGCAATAATTCACACCACAAACCTGCTGAAAAATAAACAAAGACTGGGTTGGATAACAAGGGTTAGGAGGCAGATACTAAAACACGGGTCGTGTGTGGCCACAGCCTGTTTTTTGAAAACGTAAGTGATGTAAGCTCAGCCCGTTATAGTAAGTCGGAAATATTTAACAGCACTCAGAGCTTACAGACCCACTGGCAACAGAAAGATGTAACCAGAACATTATATATGCAAATGAATCCGCTCTCGTTGTTCTTGATTTGCCCTCGTTTATTTTATTTTCTCGGCTCCCTCATTTGAACTCTTAATGAATAAATCTCATAAAAACCGACAATAGGCCACATTTCATTCCAAAAAAAAACCAAATGATACTTTGCACAAAAAGAAAATAAATGCCTGTTTATAAAGGATTTTGCATTGACAAGGTTTCCACGAGAATTAAACGCATTAAAAATGCCTCCAAGGAAAATATTTCAGCCGTATTACAACGTGACAAATAGTGATGATGGTTAAGTAAATGTGTTAAGTGCATGGAAAGGTTTACACAGCGATGGAGTTTGTGGTTGTGAATATCAATTAATAAACAAAACCGACATGATGTTAAATAATGAGAAGGAGGATTTTTCCCATTAATAATCATTTTGTCAGAAATGCACTCAAATGAAGCATGCATGCTGATAAACCTGAATGCAGGTGTTGAAATAAAATACTTTTTTTACTTAATAAAATACATGTCTTGATTAGAATAACCCCAAAAATTCATAGTGTTATATTGGCTGTGCAAAGCAGCTCCATGGATCCTCAGAACTTTAATATCATCTCTCTCCTCAGTCCATATTCCTCCTTTCACTCTTGCATCCACGATCCCTCGTTCCTTTAATCCCCCGCTGTGTTCTGCCCATCATCTCTGCCAAACCCCCAAAAGAGCGCCATACACATGCCACAAACACACACACACAGATCTGTGTCCTGCTGTCTCAGTGAACGCTACTGCAGTCATCTGTTGAACCACAGGATTTTATTTTCAGTATGAAAGAGAGAGAGATAGAGAGAGAGAGAGAGAGAGACGCTTTGGATAATTGAGGCAGAAAAGGATGACAGGTTGTGCAGACAGTGAGAGCAGGTAAACACAAGGAAAAAAGGGAAACAAGAGAAGGGATGTAAAAAAAGAAACTAGAACAGGAAGAGCAACGCAGAAAGGTGGAAAAGAGGAATATTTTTGAACGGTGAGATTAAAAACATGGGACAAAAGAGGAAAAGGTGTCAATGACAAGAGAGGGAGAGAGCAAAAGAGGCGGGGGGAGTCGGCAAACGAGATACGCTCATTCGCTCATGAGACAGACCGAGTGAGTGAGAGAGAGAGAGGGGGAGAGAGAGAGAGAGAGAGGGTGCAAGCCACTATCATTCTTTGCTGACTCCACACGGGAACGCAGCATCCCAGGAACACGGAATCTTGGCAGACTGGGAGACGGAGAAACGGGAGCGCACTGGAACGATAAAAGAGGAGAATAAATGATATCTTTCATCTGTTGGTCTTCCTCACTCATCCAATGTCACTTGTTCCTTTCTTTTTCTGAGGAGAACTTCTCCAGAGCCTCCAGTGAAAACACATACATATAGCGATATATCTATAACAATCCTATACATATATCAATATACAGTATGCCTGTTTTCCTAAACAGCGTGTGGGTAAGCCGATGGATTCAGATTCTACGCTTCAGAAGCATTTCATCTGTTAGGAAGCTGATCTGTTGCATTCGGAGACGTGTGTATGTATGCACGATGCTCTGAGGTTCTGCAGCGTCCACATGGAGAGAGAGAGAAGGCGTAGTGAGGGAGAGAGACAGAGAGAGAGAGATTGAATCAGGTGCAGGCTGTTGGGAGATTAGGTGTGGTGTTGTGCCTTTTGGAGTGCATGGGAGCGATTGTTGTTGTGCCTTGTTTCAAAGTGAAGAAACAGGGGCAGTAATGTTTATAGCGTTTGTGTGTGTGAGAGAGAGATTTAGAAACAAAGCAACAAAGGGAAAGAGTTGAAACAGCAGGAAAACAAAAGATAGAAAGAGGCCCCAAACAAAATGCACCCAGAAGAGATTTTATGAGATTTTGTTTTTCTTCGAGTATCAACATGTCTCAGATGCTTCTCCTAAACTACTTTCAGTGAAACAGACGATGGTTGATGTATTGCATACATTTTGCATCAGATGATGAGTTTAGATGCAGACGATTCACTTCTTACCACATTCAATGTTGGAATATTAAAATCTCGAAAACAGTTTGTGACGTCGTCGAGATGTGTTTTGAAAGCCTAGAGAGGACACGTGAGACACGTTTTTCCCAGGAGAAACATCTGAGAGCAGGAGACCGGAGCAAAAGTCTCCATTTCTTCTTTTCTAATGTCACTGATGTCTGGGATAAACACATGAAATGTTAGAGATGTTCTGTATTTTCTTCTTGTGAGGAGAGCAAGTGTGTTTGTAGAAGAGAAGCTTTGTGTGTGTGTGGTTGTGTGTGTGTGTGTGAAGAGAGAATACATGATCAAAAGTGCTCACTGTGAGCTACAGCCGAACGTTCAGACCCAGAATAGAGTTCACCACTTTGTGATGTTTAAAAAAAGGATAGATATGACATGAGTATGACCAAGCGAACCTACAGAGACATTATTAATATTATCTTTAGCGAATATTCCTTTTAAAATGACTCAATGTATGATAGATTTATGTTTTGTTTTGTTGCAGGATACAGAAATGAGCAGAAGAAAGACGCCTTGATGGTCAACAAAAGCTGTGGCGCTGTTATTTCCTGAGTGAATTGAAAAGTGGGCAACATTAAGAATGACTTGTGGAATATCTTTAACCTGTATCGTGAGGGATCTATTCCTCACTGGCATTACGCACCGTTTAATGGGACAAAGATCTTGGATACGGCTCAACACCAACGTCAGCATGATTTCTACAAGGTTTTGAACTGGAAGCTTACCAACTGTTTTGCTGGATATTTTCTGGGCCAAGAAACAGTTTGTCTCAGGTTGAGATCCTCAAATTTGGCCGGGCTCCAACGGGGAGGAATCTCGCTCGCTCTTGTTCAGTCTGCATTTAGTGATGACAGAGGTGAGCGTGTGGTGCGCTGAAGTGGCGTGGAAAGCTTTCTCCACCATTGATACCTATATCAGCTTGCTGTAGGAGCCGGCGTCAGCATTTAACTGTACACTTAACAAACTTACTACACTAGAAGAAACTTTTTCTGTGTCCTCTGTGGCCGTATTGTGCTCTGTTGCATTCTTTGCTACGCATTGTGGGATTACTTAAAGCTCACGATGGCAACTTCACGCTTGTTTTTGAATGTCTTGACTGCTGTTTTGCTGTTTAGCGGGGTTTCTCGCAGCCAGAAAGCCAACACGGTGAGCACAGATGTGCAAACCGCCAACAGGACGGTTGTTCCATCAGGTGCCCCAGAGGTCACTCTGGCAACCCCACGGTCAGACGCGGATGAACAAACCCCGTCGTCAGGAAGCCGGTGTTGGGGTTACTACGACGTGATGGGTCAATGGGACCCGCCGTTTAACTGCAACGCTGGAATCTACCTGTTCTGCTGCGGTTCCTGCTACTATCGCTTCTGCTGCCAGTTCAAGATTCACAGTCTGGACCAGACGTCTTGCTCCAACTACGACACGCCCGTGTGGGCCAACACGGGCAAGCCGGCAGCTCCGGTTACTGACGTTCAGGAGGAACCGGACCGAGATCGCACTCACATGATTGTGTATATCATCTGCGGAGTGGTGGCCATTATGGTCCTGGTTGGAATCTTCACCAAACTGGGTCTGGAGAAAAGTCAAGGAGGGCAAACGGACATGACCAACTCTAGGTGAGTGGAGAACTTTCTATTGCTCAGATGTTGCTTTTCATATGCTCCACGTGATTCGATTTGGGGCAAATTTGTGGAGAAATTTGATTTTGATGCAGACTTGGTGAATTGAAGAAAGGCAATTATTTCTGACATTGTTGAGATGTCTTCTGAAACTGAAAGTGGAGACACATGTGAGAATACTAGGGTCTAAGTAGGAAACTACTCAGTTTGATTTCATGTCTTATTTCATTATTGTCTACGTGGAAAGATTTATCTATTAAAATATCTTTTTTGTGCTTTTCATGTCCAATTTGAAACCAAACTGGTTAATACAGTAAAATACAGCACAATATAAAAGACAGGAAATATACAGCCATGGAAATACTGTTCTTGAGACTACTCCAGTTTTGTCTTTGATCGCATTTTTTACATGTATTGTGTCAATTCCAGTCCAATGTCAGTTGAATTTCAACAGAAACAAACCTTAGGAAGGACATAAAAGTCACCCAACAGTAATGTGAAAGAGAGAGAAGCATATTATTCCATCATATATTCATAAACTGATCCTAAAAAACATATTAAACAGTCATATTCATTAAAGACATGAATGTTAACTTATTTTCTTTGGAGTTTTCAAGATCTGCAACCATTGCACCGTCTTCTTATTTCGACTGGTATGTCCCATTTCAAATTTCTGCAATGAATGCTTATCCTTTTTTTGATGATCACTTTACTTAAACTTATACCCTAAAAATTATTTTGGAGTGGTCTCTTATTTTTTTCAGCGGCTCTATGCAGTATACACATTTTTAAAGAAATATTTTCTCTTGTTCTTAAGAACAAAACCCAGAAACCAAGAAAAACTCATAAGGTAATATAACATCACAAAATGTTCTTGATAAAAATAGAGTTCTTTGCTCAAGGAAAGATCCATTAAACAACCTTTATTTTGAACCTTGTACTCATGATCCTACACATAGCTTGACTTTGTAATTCAATTGTTGTTTAACTTAAAGAGAAACGTTACAAAAAATGTTGTACTTGTTGTGGCTATATAACATTGTTAAAATAACCAACTATGTTCAAGCCCTCAACACCATCACAATGTAAATAAAGTTGACACTTTGGTCTCTCTCGGCGGCGAGGAAGCTCAGCCTCGTCCTCCAGGGCGGAAAGAGGGAGACGTCAGGCTGCGTTTCTGTCTCTCGTTCCTAATGTGGCATGGCAGACACACAGCACCATGATTTAATGAGGGCTATTGATAAGGGCTGGAAGCGTGCCATGGCCGAGATAGATAGTGTGTGTGAGTGAGATTGAAGGGATGATAGATTATTTGCTGTCCGATGATTTTTAGGGGATGGGTGGGTAGGTTAAACAAATTTTTTTCGGTTTGCGACAGTTAAATTAAACAATAAATATAACGCAGGGCTGAGAGTTGCATGACGGAGGCGTATGAATCAATGTGTTTAGGAAAGTTTCTCAGGTTCATAATGACAAAGGGAACGCATATGTGTGTGTTTGTCAGCACACAATGACATAGGCGGTGTTGCAAGGGCGAGTCACTGAAGTGTGTAGCCAGTCTGTTGTAATTTAACGTGATTTATCAAAGGAAAGTTTAATGAAGCCTGGTGAGCGTGTGCCAAAAATTATTTGTGTGTGTGGAGGGATCCGAAAGATAAATCTATTGTATGTCTTACACGTGTTGGAACTAAATAAAGAGGCACAGTGACGGTAGAGAGATTGTATTGACCAGCTCTAAAAATGTAATGAGGCCAACATGGCCAGATTCAGCCAACACAAACACGGGCCAATAGAGCCTGATGTACACACACACACACACAACCTATGCCACTGACCTTATAAAATTGTTAGGTCAGAACAGTGACTAATGACTGGTGAAACATCTAGAACCGAAATGACGCTCTTCATTTGCGTGTGCGAATACATGCGCTCCAACCAAACCAACCGTGGCAGCGAGTCGCTCAGGTGTCTTGCTTTAGCAATATATACAATATTTGACCTTTAATAAATGTCATCTCTATTTCTGAAAAGCTGTGAGATGCACACAATTTCTGAACTGCACGTGTACATTGTGGGTGTGTGTCTCATGTGCGAAATCAATTTAGGGTGATATGAAGCATCCGATGCTTTTCTTCCAAAAGCTCAGTGATGGTACGAGTGTGGACGCACACTGCTTTCTGCTCTCATTACTTTTATGTTCTTGACAAGCGTTGGGGTTGGACACGCCAGGTTTTGCTACAGAGGGAGTTTGTGTTCTTAGGAAGTAAACATCGTACAATGAGTCTGAGTGCTGCTGTATTACATGAACGTCATAGCAATAATTGAAGTGCTTCCTTAATGTTCCTTTTATGTTTGGATTTTGTAAACATCCAAATAAAGCTTCACATTGAGAGACTGAGAAATGTTTTAAGTTTAATTCAAGTGTTTAATGATTGAAGTGGCAATACATTCAATTTGTCCTTATTTACATAGGGTGGGTTGCACCAACAAGGATTACTCTAAAAGCTAGATTAAATCAAAGTTTATTTAATAATTCTGTCGCACCAAACTGTAAACCTTGTTAAAAAGTAACCAGGTTAATTTTTAAGATATCATTCGATCCAGGTTTTAATTTTAAATTTAACCTAAATTAACTTTAATTTTGTTTCTCAATTTTTCAAAACTCTGATATTATAAAGCACACATCTATAATAAAATGTGCGGAAAATTGATCAGAAACAGATACATAAGCATAATGTCATGCTTTAGTGATGTGTTTCAGGATGCCCTGCTTTCTTATGCAATTCATACAAGCACAACATCTGTGATCAAACAAAAAAGACAGACATCCTTAGAAGAGCAGTTATTTTAGTGGCACCAGTGACCAGAGATACCCGTATTGTTGGCGCCCTGCAGGGGCGGACGGACCGGTAGGACATTCTGTCAAAGTCCAGAGCGGCCGTCCCACCGATGGCCTACGGCAGCGATCAGGGTGGACTGGCCATCTGGAGTACCAGAACTTTTCCCGGTGGGCCGCTAACGTATGGGGCCGGAATGGACACTTGGGCCGGACAGACGGACAATTTGTAATCGCGAATAGATGGACACGTATGCATATAACGCAATGACACGTAACATGCAACTCCGCCAGTCGACAGAAATGGTGGAGGGCCAATTCCATAAGAAACCTTGTCTACAATGTAGGCCTACTAGTTGGTTACTGAATTTTATAAAAAACTTTTGCTGTGGTATTTTTTTGTCTTGCTATTTATTGGGTTGCCTGTCATTTTACTTTAAGAATCAAATTTTTATATTGTCCCTGTCCTACTAAAACTTCGGATGTCAAATTAAGCTGATTCTCAAGAAATGGAAAACACTGTATTAAATACTGTGTTGTCAAAGTTAACCATACATTTTTAATACATTTGAGATATTTCATCGCCTTGGAATAATACATTTCTTTTTGCATTCTGAGAAGTTTTGAGATAAAGTTTTTGCATACCATTTCACTTTGTAGATAGGCTACACTTCCAAAGTACAAAATAATCTTAATAGGTTTTCACCGAAAAAGAATATGTGAACTCAATGCTGACAAAAATGTCAGATATAACCTTATATAGGTGAATATTAGCAAAATCCAGTGACATTACAATAAAAATCATAAAATAGGGATAAGAAGTTTAAGAAGAGGGACAGCAGCAATGTATTAAATCAACACTAAAGTATCATTCAAAGAAAATAAGTTTCAAATCACTTCCCGACTGTGATTCCAAAATCAAAACGTTTCGTTTTAGGGAAATGCGGCAGATGAGTAAATATCAGCTTCCAGATGGAAAAACATTGATATGTTGTCTTAGTGTTGAATATGTGCTAATAGGGTCAATACATCGGGGGGCTTCAGATTTCACTTCTTTAAATTTGATTAGTTTAGCCGTTTGAGCGTGAACAACATCTAGCACAACCCTCAAAGTTCACAGAAAAGGAAGACATTTTCTTTAACAGAAATCTCAAAGACTACAATGAACGGCTCTGGGACAACAGCAACCTTTTCCTGGAAGATCTTGAATGCCAAAATTTACATCAACCCTGCCCACTGGAACACAGATAGGGTAATGGGTGGGCTA
Organism: Triplophysa dalaica; assembly: GCF_015846415.1. Classification (NCBI taxonomy): domain Eukaryota; kingdom Metazoa; phylum Chordata; class Actinopteri; order Cypriniformes; family Nemacheilidae; genus Triplophysa; species Triplophysa dalaica. The sequence goes on from NC_079548.1 coordinate 6,890,070, forward strand.
TCTCAACACACACTCTAATAGCAAACTTCCACCGAAATTACCTGGAACAATTAAAAACACGAACACCTATTGTTTAGCACATCATTAACATAATATACAAAATATAACAAAATTCACCACCAGTAGAATCTCACAGGTCTTTCCATTCAAACCTCATGAATACTCTGAAACCTCCTGCTTCTTTTCACCACAGGTCAAAGACAGGGTGTTCATCTGTGCTGTGTAGAAAGAAAGAACAACAAAATAAAAAGATGTGAAATCATGCAGAATTTCACGTTTGGTAGTGAAATGATGAGGGAATTAATCTCGAAATGTAGACAGTGATTATGAACAAAATATGTAAGACAAAAAATGAGTCATATGGCACCAGTAGCCTACAGGTTGTACAGTGCAAAAAAGATTCACATTATCAATGTCATGTATCACCAAAAACGATAAAGAAAAGCAACAAATTGCTCTGGTCTGCGTCACAAAAATGTGTATGACTATAAATTTCTGAAGCTGGAGAAGGAAAGCACTCCATTATTCTTCTAATCTCTGTGGTGAAAACATGTTTCTGCCACCTGAGGAGTTGTAACTAATTACTTTACCCGCTTGCAATTTCCCGTCAACAACAAATCATGGATATGCTAATATAAGACTAATGTCTCTTTACCCTTTCGTGAACTTTCAAAGTAGGCTCAGTTGTGCAGGTTGTACCCTATCAGATTAATTGTTAGCATAAATTATTGTTGAGTAATGTTCTTTTAAGTCTCGGCATCAAATGACAAATGCGTAAACCAGCCATAGTCAGATGATACATATTGCACACAGAGCTGTAAATCACAACTGGTTTCTGACAGCAACAAAACATGCAACAATCAGGGTGAAAATGTTTACCCTACTGATATAAATCACTTTAACCTAGTTTAAGTTGGTTTAGATGGTGAAGCAGGCTGGTTTTAGAGAGGCCACTACCGGAGGTGGTCAGGCTGAAATCAACCAGCTTAACACCAGCTTGACCAGGCTGGAAGACCAGCTTTGCCAAGCTATGTGAACCAGCAGCTACACTGTAAAAAGACTGAATTTTACCCTTTTTTTAATTGTATTACGTATTTCTGAAATACAGTATAAACAGCGTCAATCTACAGAATAAAGGTCTTGCACATACAGTCACTTTTTCGTATTTTGGCGCTGGTTTGTACGGTGTCTCTGAATTGTCAAGCCTCTCAAAATGCGTGCTACGGATGCGAAAACCACAGAAAGCGAACCCAGTCCAATTTTTTTATGACGGATGAAAATATCGGAGGCAGTGTGTAAATGTGATTAACATAAGTCGTATTTATCAAATTTCTGACTCAATGTGCAATGGCCTTAAGACTGCAAATTTGCATGTATTAAAAACACATGCATATGAGATGTTTGTAATTCTAATCTCCCCTTTACTATGAGTATGTTAGAACATGACCAGGATAATAATAATACATTAAATAAAACCTTGTATCTTATTCGCCCTAACCTATCACACAAATACTCACTCATACACCATCTTTTCTCTGATGTCCTGTTCCGCTTCATTGAGGATTGAGAGGGTTCAGAGGGCCCGCTGGCAGCTCAGGGGCTCAGTGCTATCAGAGATTAACAGTTTCATTGCATGTACCTGTCTATCAATACCTCTGTGAGAACGGACAGGCATCATTTCGACTCTAAAGGTGACCGTCTTGTAGAGCTACTAAATGGACCACTGCACCCATGATTGTCGCAATTCCTCCAGGAAACTGCCTCCCTGAGCTCAAAAGCGATAATGTCAGTGATAGACGCTTTACTATAGAGGGATCAGATTGCGATTACAGCGCTTTACCGCACTTTTCTATATCGAGATATCACAAAGTACAAAAGGGTTATAGCAAAAAGTGGTAATTTAGAAATAATGACAAATGGCAAACTGGCCTATTGTCATAAATATTTTATACATAATGAGTAAATGAAATAATATTGAATGAAATTATCATTTTCATAATCAATTTGATTGTTTTAAATCTGATATATTTTCACTTTTGAATGAACATAAACTTTGCACTTTGAAGGACATTTATATCATAGGCTACTGTACAGTTCCTTTAACCCTCTGATATTTTATTTTCTAATAATAAAATTTGCTTATTCAATGTATATACGCATTTTTAGATTGTAAAATTATCTATTATGTTTAACAAATGAATTGTTTCTTTTTTAATTTACCCTGACTCCAACTGTCTTTAATTTAAAGAGCCGTAAATACCTGCAGTGCTTTTAAGCACGTTCTGATTTTGCCTTCATCGCACGCAGAGCGTGTTTGTGGTCCCCAACTGTGTAATGGTCACACATACACAGCCATCCTGCAATCTTACATAACGTGGGGCGATATTGAATACACCCCAGGCACAGCGTGTGACATCACTTAAATGCATCTCATTTCCCACCCTTGTAACAGCGAATGAAAAGCAAATGTGACACACACACGTACCCACACTGTTCATTTACAGTCCGTTCAAAACCACGGAAAGCTGCCTTATTATTATGCCTTCCTAACTGAAAAGGAATCTTACAAGTGACCGCTTTGAAGTGCACTGAATAGGCTGCAACTTGTTACACATGCTACTAAGTATATATATATATATATATATAAATATGACATGTGAAGAAGCACAAGCAGTAAGAGGCTTAAATGTATAAAGATGGACCAGGCATGTAAAATTGCTGGGTTGTTCAACCCATGATTGGAGAAAATATGGACAAATCCAACAGTTGGGTTTAAATTAAGCTCTCCTGGGTTGTGTCGAACCAAAATTGTTTGCTTGTTTTAACCCATTTGGACATTTAATATGTTAATTTAGACTCATGGTTGGGTTTGTCCATATTTTACACAACCGGCATGCAACCGAATACTTTTTTGAAAGAAGTTAGCATTTTATCACTTCTGAATCGCCCAAAAGTATGTTTTTTTTTAAATGGATTTTTTTGGTAAATTGCCTGAAACAAGATATGTGGTTAACAAAATATTATATTTCTCTAATATATCACCCGCTTGTGATTTTTTAAAGCCTTATCTTAATGTCTTAAAAACGGCGGTTGCTAAGAGGGTGTTAAAACGTCATTGTGCATAAAAATCTCACAAATAATCCAACAAGGGCACAAATCTCCAAAATCGTGGATAGAGATTCCTTCACGGAGTACTTACATAACAGTGAACACGTTTTTACAATCTTTTTAAAAAGTTGTCGGAGGCTTGGTGGTGGTTATGTGGATATCGAGCGACAGCAGTGTAGTCTGTTTATAGCATTATGTTAGCTTTTTACATCTGCCGATTGTATTTAGGCTTCAAAAAAAAAAAAAAATGGTGTAAATATGTTGGTAGACAAAACGTGTAAACGTCATAAACCTTTGGAAGATCGCAAGTTTATGGAAAAAATACATAGGCTTTCGGTCGAGGGAACTAGTTTGGCGCTAACTTCCGTGTTAGCCTAGGTCATCTCTGCGGTACTCTATTCACTGGGTCTTTAAAAATGCACAGCGCGTCCACAGTAATGGGCGAGTCATCTGAATCTGTTGCAGGGAACTAAGAGCTCTTTTGAAAAAATTCTCTGCCACATCTGATGTCTTCAAGTGGAGCTCAGTAGCATTTGGAAAGGAGAGATTCGACATTTGGGATAAGGATGGACAGAGTGAATGTATTAATCTGTGTATGGGTTACTAACTCATAAATAGTCATGTTTGGTGGTTACGAATGTTAGGGTAACTTCCAGAGGCCCCCCTCGAACTTCACACAGCGATCGCCTCCAGACAGAAAGATCAAAAACATAGATATGGTGGAATTTTCTCAGATAATATAATGAGTATTTGGAGTAGAGAACTGTGTTTGTGGTTTGGTGAAGCACTTGCTGAGAGCTTGTAAACAGTTTGAAAAAACCATGGAGCTCTTCACATTTTATTGCTTTGGAATCTTGCTCCGTATACTGTAACTTTACATTAGACACTGAATAAATTCCAGAACCAACAGGCTTGATCTACTATCCGTCACTGCCTGGTTGATACAGAGTTTAATTAATAAAAATATTCCAAACGAAGCTGAACGCAAGCCAGTAGAAGTGTGTGTTTTGAGGTGTGTTGCTCTTCACAGTGAGATGTTTGTTTGCGCATGTGCTTTGTGTCTTTATCACACTGAAAGGAAATCAATGGCTAATTTACAATTTGTCACCGGAGATTCAGTATGTCAGCCTATCTCTCTCTCACTCTCAGTTCACCTTGATCCTGAATTATTGCTCCCCGTATTCTGTTAATCCCCCATAAAAAGAGAAACAGGGAAAACAGAAAACAGAGATCAGTATCGCCAACGAGTCGCTCAGAGCCAAATCCCTACGGCAGGAACGAGTGCGGCGAGACATTCTTTTCCCCTCTGTGTCTCATCCCTCATTTCAGAAGAAGCTCAGCCCCGCTCGCTCATCCTGAATGCACTTATTCCAGAGGGATGACAGGGTGGTGGGGCGGGGGCGGTTTTGACAAGGCCGAGCTCAAGAAGAGACGACCTGATTGAGACCAGGGGCTGTGGGGTAAAGGGACTGTAAAGATATTTATCTTGATCTCTGACCTGTCAATCAAGCTATTCATGCTGGAGAGACCCACAGCTGATGGAGGGATGAGAGAGAGAGATTTTCATTGTATTTTTACATTATCGCAATATATTTGTTGTATTTTAGTGCATCGCATTTTCATTAATCCACTGCACGTGATAAAACAGGTGAGGGGACATGCGAAAACCAAAGAAATTATAAAAAAGTTTACAGACAGCGGAGAAGCACTTAAATACAAAATATTGTGCGATATTGTACATACATTTAGAATTAAATATATATATATATATATATTCTTAAATAAGAGATGTTATTGATGTGCTGCCATATTTGAACTTACTGCAATGATCTGCATTGCCATCGGTACATGACGTTTTAAACGTCCAAATAATAACTTTCTCTCACAAACGTATCACTTAAAGATCCAATGTGTAATTCTTTGGAGGATCTATTGACAGAAATGAAATATAATAAACATAACTGTGTCTTCAGAGGTGTATAAAGACTATAATAAGCATGATAAATAAGTCAAGTAGTGATACATATTTTATTTTACTTATCTGACAAAGCAAATGAAAATCTAAATAGAATCAAAGATGAAGAAAGGGTAAAAGAAAGAGAGGATAGCTTATCTTTTGACAAACCCATTGTGTTATTCGCTCTGTTTCTTGAGGAATCTTGTGGGTTTTGATAAAGACATTTAATTGACACCCTGTTGGTTTGACTTTTTAACTAATTTGCTTTTATTCTGTTTGCTGGTTCATGAAAAATCGTAACTCCCGTTGTCATGATTCCACTATCATGTCATGTTTATTCTTGTTGTTTGAGTGGAGTCATGGCATAACCTATGGTTTTGTGTGGGATTGAGTGATCTTTCTCGTGTCTCGTCATTGTTCCCTACATCTCGTTCCTTGTCAGCCTCTCCTTAGTGCTAATCCCCAGCACCTGTTTCTCGTTAACTATCCTTTGTCTGTTTCCCCTATAAAGAGTCCTCATGTTTCTTTGTCTCGTTGCTCGTGCATTGTATGCAGTACCTGTGAGTCTGTCTGCTGTTTGCTTCACGCCCCCGTCTTTACTTGTTCCTGTCTCCTTGTCTAGTAAGTGTTAGTTTAGTGTTTGTTACCAGTGTTTGTTTATAGTTTAGTAAGTCAGTGTTTCTTGTTAAAATTATATATATCCCTGTCTTGTTTTCCCCCCACGTGGGGTTTTGTTTTGCTTGTTTTGTCAGTGTTTATGTTTAATAAATCCTTGTCACATCTACCGTCCGTGTCTGCCTGCAATTGGGTTCTCACGCCATGTCTCGCATGAGAGTTCATGACACCCGTAGACCTTCATCCAACAGACTTGACTCTCATCGCCCCTATTAAAGCATGCAGGTGCAGTCTGACCTTTACAGAAGAATGTGCAGGTCCAGATGGAGGTTCAGGTCATTTATATCTGAGATGGTGGGCAGGAAAGCAGGATTGCAGGATTGATGCTGTTATAAACCTTCACTTGCCAAAGGTGTTGGTGGTTCATCATTTTCACCCTAATTGCAACCTCCAATGCGTGTTCCGTCTAATCCATCTGTGCACATGTGAGAAAAAGACAGGTGTTTTTTCACCAGGTGGAAAAAATATCTATATGCAACATTCTTCCTCATAAGGGATTGCTAAATGTGTGCGTCTGTGTGGATAGATGCTTTCTCGCTTTAACCTCACGTCAGCCTCACGGTTCACTCAACCTGCTCCGTAAGTGCCCTCAGCAAAACTTCTGTGTTTCATCCACAAGCACATTAGCTGGAGAACAACTGACCTGAATTGAAGTGCTTGGCACAAGCACATGTCCATTGTGCATGCGTTTGGTATTCACCGTGCGAGCGCACTGCAAATGCTTGCTGGTTTTCAGACAGAAGAGCTGATTAACTTGATTTAGGATTAAATTGCTTGCACAAAATTTCATTTACTGTTCACCTCTGACTGAATCGCGCCCATGGCAAGCAAAGATAGTACACAACAAGATAATGCATGAACGAGGGCTTGATGGGAAAGCTATTTTGTGCAGTTCTGGAAAAGTGAAACGCTCCTATTTCACGGATGTTTTAAAAGGATTCCGTGGAATGCAAGAAGAGACATTTCAGCGTGATGTCACAGGAATATGAAGCTATTTTTTACGAGGTTCAACTGAGTTCAAATAAATGTGTAAAAGTGATACAAAAAAAACCTGTACGTTTATATAAAAGCATAATGAAGACCCACCCCTAAACCTAACTGTCACTGACATGAATACGGATGTGACATTTTTCGATCAAAACTCTCAGAGAATGTATTTATTACCAGTGTAATAAATAATTTCTTTATATTTCACTAAACCCCGATGAAATAGTCCAGACATCAGAAGTATCAGTCTATGCCGTTCCCTATTTTTAAAGAGGGAAGAATTAATGCGTTACGGGTGTGACAAAAAAGAATGCACGTTTTTGAGAGACAACATACTTTTTAGGATTTCTATGTATTGAAAAGTACAAACCAGAAGCAATAAACCCAACAAATAGGGAAGGGAGGGCTTTTCATAGACAACAAAATAGTTATTATATTAAAGATTTTATGTGCCAATTTATGAACAATATGGATTGTTATACATGTGACAGCTCAAGGAAAATGGAAAACAATGCTTTAAAATCTTCAACAGAGACATTCAATGGGAATTTAAACCACTAAATATTGACATCAGACCAATTAGTAAGGGGATTCAATTTTTTTTATCTGAAGGTTAACATTTATGTAATTGCCCATATCATGAATTACCGTACTTGTAACTCTAGGTCCAAAAGAACAAGTACCGGTCTGTGTTTGTAGATCAGCAGATAACTATTTATTTATTTAATGTTAGTACTCATGTATATATCACCATTTTATTGTATAATAATTGTGAAACAATTTGTTGACTGGGTCGTGTAACATGTAAACATTTTTGTTTAGCCAAGTAACTGTTCTTCTACATGGAACCCAAAATAATAGTGAACAGACATACTTTTAACTTACTAGCTAATGTAATTTACTTGTTTTTTATTTGCTTGTTAACAGAAACGATCTGCCAGGATTTATATTCTGATTCTTTGGGCCACAAAAGCATGCATACGCAGTTATGCATGCTTTGAAACCATTTACATCCTGAACCTATGAAGCCTTACAATAATGTGTGGGAGAAACAGACCTGGATTTCTCTTGTAGCATGGGCAGACAATTTGGAAACTTTTGCAAATGCTGAATATAACGATCAACTATAAACTCTCACATTTTATTTTGCCGTTATCTTCAAAAATAACCTAGATTTTCACTTTACCCAACACTATTATTTCAGGCACACACACATTCTCAAATCTCCTGTGTTAACTGAACACTAAAGTCTCCCTGGTAAATACTCACAAATCTCTCAAGGATTGTTTCTAAATCCAGTGCTTTATTTCTCACCTCTTTCTGACATCTCTTAAGAAAGCGTGAGTGTGTGTGTGTGTGTGTGTGTGTTAGACAACCAGAGACATGTATTGCTCTTTTCAGCCAAGTCAGCTTTGTTGATATTAATACTAAGTATTTTCACGGCTATAGCAATGCAACCAATAAAACCAGAATTACCCTGACGTAACCGCACAAGGACATATTCAAAGAGAGAGAGAGAAAGAGCGAGGGAGAGAGTGCCCTTGAGTCAAGTGCAGTATATAAACCCAATATTCCCCCTGGCTCCGTTTAAAAACAGGCAATCAATGAAAACAGACCTATTCTTCTGAACGGCAAGAGCTTTGACCCAGCGTTTCTTCCCCTTTGAGTGTGTGAATCTGTCTTAATGTCTCCATCTTGATAAGGACATAATGAAATGTGTCATTATAAAACAGGACTAGTTGGACTGAGGCAGAAAATGAGTTCTTTGACAGAGAGCCTCCGAGGACGAGATCACAAATATCTATATGAGAAAGATCAGAACACAACCCCAGAGAGAAAGCGAGACATGATGCTCTTTAAAGTGGAGAATCTTAGCTTGTCCTTTCCCAAGGGCTTTCTGGAATTATGCATACACACAAACACAGACTTACGTTACAATTACGTGTGTGATGCATTCAAAAGCACCATATTGTAACATCCATGATGAGAATACAACACGTGATATAACATATACTGACATTATGGATTGTGATGTGTCACAAACCCCATAAGATGCTTTAAAGGAACAAATTTTCTTTCCTGTTTTGATGTATTCATTTGCATCCAGATGACATGTATAGACTGTTTCAAAGCGAACAACATTAACAAACGATACCGCGCATGCACACGTTCACGGACTGCCCTTAACTTCCGGTACACGATCGTAAATAATAGAGTGCCTTTAGACTGTCTGAAAACAAGCAAAAGAAACCGAAACTTACTTGGCTAAGCTTGTGACTCTAATATTTTGTATTAAGACTGCGATAGATGTTTATTGTCCCATATGGTTTCTATAAATGCGACAAAACTACAGGACCCATACAACAAATTGTTTATTTATTTAAAAAACATACAAAGAAATTCAACAAATTGCTTATTTAGTAGAAGTATTATACAAGAAAATAATTATATACATTTATACTAACATAAATTAAATATAAATAGTTATGCTCTATTATTGTACACATTTATGCATGTGGCAGACACTTTTATCCAAAGCGACTTACATTGCATTATACTATATGTTCGTTTTTTAAGTATGTACACTAGCAAGACCGATAAACAAACAGGAAGTTAACCGCAGTCCAGGCATGCGTGTCTGATGACGCGATCGACTTAAAGGTCCTGTGTATGAAATTTAGCGGCATCCAGCAGTGAGGTTGCGAATTGCAACCAACGGCTCACTCCACCCCTCCCTTCGAAGCTCCCTTCGAAGCACTACGGAGGCTGACACAGGGCTAAGATGTCGTCACGTTTTCGCTTCTTTGTCACACGAGACGTATTTATGAAACCGGCTCTGTAGACCAGTTTGTCCGTTTAGGGCTACTGTAGAAAAACATGGCAAATTCCATGCCAGCGGACCCACGCTGTATAGAAATAGCTAATTTTAAGATAATCAAAACATAACGCTTCATTATGTAACCTTATATAACTCATAGTTATGTATATTTTAGGAATTGACGTCTTGAATGTAGAGTCACAGTCTGATTATGGTTCTGAAAGCAGGAGTGTGTGAGCGAATGTGTAGACAGTAAACAAGATATTGATATTGGGCTCTTGAGGTTGAGACATCAGAGTCGTAGTGTTTCTGTGGTTTGGATACAAATAAAGAATACAGGCACAAACATATTTCAACTACAACTATGTGATATGTTGCATACGCAGCATTACTAGAGAGGGATTGCAAACACACTATAAAATATCAGGTTTCTTTTTTTCTATAAATCCTGATACAGTACTGCATGTTGCATACACAACATTTATACATCTTCGAATACTTACATGTTTCTGGGCTTTGTGTGTGAGATAGCGAGAGACCTTGAAAAAGTGTCATTAACTCTCAGCGATACAGCATCTATGAATGTTTATCGGGGTGAGTGTAAGTGTGTGTTTGTGTATGTGTGAATCAGAGGACATTTTGGTATATTCGCAGTGCTGATGCGAGCTGACAGGTGTAGCTAAGCGCAGCTAAACATCACGTATAACAGGCGAAGGAGGAACTCATAAACACTCAGCTTATCTTATGGATGTTCTCCTTGTAAGCCTATGTGAACAGTTTGGAGTATAGCATACTAGTGCATAATACAGCATACCATTTCACTTTGTAGGCTACACTTCCAAAGTACAAAATAATCTAAATAGGTTTTCACCGAAAAAGAATGTGTGACAAAAATGTCAGATACAATCTCATAGCTTTCCTGTAGCTCAAAGAGCATTGCGTTAACAACGCAAGGTTGTGGGTTCGATCTCAGGGGATTGCAAATACCTATGTAAAATGTATAGAATAAAGCAATGTAAGTCGCTTTGGATAAAAGCGTCTGCCAAATGCCTAAATGTAAATGTATTATGGTCATTTCAGTCCAGTGTCTGTTGAATTTCAACAAAATCAATCCTCAGGAGAGACAAAAGCATGAGAATACACACAAGGTTACATATATATATTTTTAAATGTAAAACATTTTTGCAATATTGTACTTGTTTTCTTTCTTTCTTCGTTCAGTATTCAGGTCCGAAAAAATCTTTTCTGTTATTTTGGCATGTTTCTCCAGTTTTCTTTTTGTTCAAATAAATGCAAAGAAAAACTGGGAGAAATATGATTAATATACGATAAAATAGAATATTGTAAAAATAATATAATAATAATAATACAATAGTTTATACAATAATTTATTACAATTTATATTATATTCATTACATAATTTTCTTTACAAATGGGGAAGACAGGATGTGTCTATCTGACATGAAAATAAAAAAATCTTCTTGAGATTAACCTGATTATTGCTGTGATGAACCATGACGTTCACTAAATCTTTAGCTTCGTTCAGTGACTGCCAGTCTGTCTCTCTGTCTCTGGGGCTAAAGTAACATTTAAACATTTCAACTCTAACCTGCAAGCGTTTTAGCCTTTAAAACTACAGTAGTCTTGCAAGATTTGATCAAGCCAGCATCCTAGTTCCATCGCAACATACCAAAAATAAACTGTATTCACATAGTGATCAAATAGTGCTTTATTTGTAGCGCGGCGACACATCTGTTGGATTCTTTACTGTATTTCGCTGCAAGCACTTCATCTCTGACCACATGTGCCTGACTTCCAGCGGTGGATTCACATGACACACAAACACTCCAGTTCATTTCCCTGCGGTCTGCAGGTCTTTGATATTACACTTTGTGCTGCACGGTGTGAATCATTCTATTTCGGTAAAGTGTGTTTGTGGGTGTGCGTTTAACAACATGCTGCGATAGTTAGCATGTTTGATGTGTTTATCTACTTGACAACTTTTTTCAACTTTGCAGCATATGTCAACGTGGTTGTGTGTCCCAAATTCACATTAGATGAAGCAGGGTGACGTCAGTTATTTAGCAGTACCTCGGGGCCTCATCTGTTCTGAAAATGGTTGTTTTATGTGTGTGTGTGAGTATGTGTGTGCACAGTCCTAGTGACATTAACATGAGTGATTGTGTAGGACTGGGGGAAGCCTTCGGTGATGTTTTCAGTCAGATAGTAGGAAGCCGCAGAACACTGGAATCTGATATAAGGGACACCTCAACATAAAAAGCAAATCTGACCCAAATTATGGCAACAAACTGAATATCAAACTGGCAAGTAAACAGCATCCGTATATGAAGTCTTATTTTGAATATGCACACTTACTGAAGTAGTTCATGATCCAAGGCTGAAATGTACTCTTTAAACATTTCATGCTGTGTTAAATTTATAATGGTATATACTTCATTCAAACAGTAATATGAACTAAATCAAGCTTTAAGCAACCACGATAAACAGAAAAATAGGTCTTGGGGCGATTCACATTTCGCGTATAAAACCGTGCAAAAAAACGCGAGCTGCAAAGCTTTCTAATGCGGTGCACGTGCAGCATTCAGAAAAGTTTACTATTTTCATTTCGATGCGACGCCAACGTGTCTAGAAAAATGGGAACGTCGCACCGCATGCGCATCGCGACCGTGTCACTACCTATTTGCGCGCACCTGCCGCTTGTCTACATTTAAAATAACGAAATGTGAATCACCCCTTAAAGTGATTAAAAGTTACCAAAACAAATTGAGATTCTGTCATCATTGACTCACCCTCTTGCCATTTCAAGCCTTTTTTTATTTTTTGTGTGTCCATACAGAAGTGATTGTGGGCCAGTGCTGTTGGGTTACCAACTTTCTTAAAAATATCTTCTTTCTTCTCTGGGGAAGAAAGAAAGTCATAAATGTTGGAAATGACAAGAGGGTGAATTAAGGATGACGGAATTCTCATTTTTGGGTGAACTTATAATACAATCAATAGCGTTTATATATAACTCAGATGGTGTGACACACGCACACATCCTTCTGTGTTTATGGACTGTTCTTGGCAGCTGTCGGGTTTCTTGTACTAAAAATTGGGCAGAGTTAGCATAGTTAAAAGAGTTTAGAAGAACAACAGATTGATGAAAACGAAAATCAATGTGTTTGTTTTTGTTAGGGTTACTGTAGGTTTAGGGCATTAAAACTATTATTACCCTGTTAAATCTATGATGAATATAGTGAAACAAAACTGTGTGCTGAGGGTGCTTCATTGAATAAACCAATTACGGGTTGGTTTCACTGATGGTATCCAAAATAACCACATACACCTCCCTAGGGACAGTGCTGCGGGTGTTATATTACCCTGGGGGTGACAGTCAGGGAGTGTTGCTACGGTCGCGGTTTTCCCGCACAATTGGGCTATTTTGAAAATGCAGTTGCTGAAAAAAATTGAGCTACTTTCATAATGTATTGCGGCCGCCGAAATCTTAAATACTGAAGAGTTAAGTAATAAAGTTTTATAAATGTTATGTTTGATAAAATCATTTTGTTTCATTATAATGAATTAGACCCGAGTTATGTAAGGTTTAATACTAAATTGTTAGTTATAGATGTTACAGCAATTGTCCAAATTTGGTGGTGTGATAACACTGCACAGTTTTAAGTGTTCAAATCAAACATAGTAAAAGTTATTTTGAACGTACCCACATCATTTGCAATAATGCTAGACGGACCGATGGTACGAACTACTTCTGCATCTGTCTAAGACAGTAAAGGCGGTAACAAAGGGTAACGTGGATATGACGCCATTGACAGGTAACTAAATGGCCCTGGTCCACTGTTTAGAATGGCGATTTTCTCAGGATTTAAAAGCAGTTGGAAACATTTGAGATTTTGTAAGTACTTAGCTGAAAAAAATATATAACACTGGCCTAGTGGTTTCTGGATATTTCACTGCAAAATTCTTACAAACTGAACCTTTAATTGATGAGATTCCTAATGTGTATTCATACCCCGATGAACATCTGGCAACTTCAGGACTGGACCTGTTCTCAAAAGTGACAGGCAGACTGCAGTAAAGGGAGGGACGCGGGAGTTCAGCTCAACCAAAGAGGAAAACATACCGTTGGTATTAGACAATGCATCCGAATGATGTATTAAGGTGCATGTCAAGTTGCACAATGAAAGAAATCACACTTCCGGCTGCCAAATATCACGTCTGAGCAGCGCTATACTCAGTCTAGAACAACTAAAACATTGAGGCGCTTGTACACGTTTCTCGTCCATTTCAGTGCGTGGCCTCAAGCACACAACGGATCTTTTTAAAGGGACACCCAACCCAGCCCAAAAATCTAAATTCTTTTAAGAATTACCCTCTAGTTGTTCCAAACCTGTATAAACTTCTTTGTTGGGTTGAACACAAAAATATTTGGTAGAATGTTAGATACTGAAAATTACTTGGCTTCATTGACTACCATATCAGAAAAAAATATAATGGTAGTCAAAGGTGACCCAGAATTGTTCGCTTTCCTAAATCTCCCAAAACTTATTTTGAGTTCAACAGAACAAAAAATGTATACAATACATTGAAACCATTCAGATATGTAAATATAGCTCTAGAAACGTCTTCTGGCAGTTGTTAAATGTGATTTGACACTGGAAAAAAATTGGCTTGTTTTCATTCCTTTTGGGCGGGTTTTGAGGGGTCATTGGGCTGGAAATATTTTTTGGACCTGGCAACCCTGCAGTCAGGAATCATGTGGTATTTTTGGAGTATTTCTCAGTCCTGACCTACAGTAGTGTGTGATCGTGGCATTTCTGCAGATGTAAACAAAAAGTTACTACGCAGCATCTGAACGCAGACGATTATGTCAGGATTATGATAGCAAGTTCTGTTGAAGCAATAAAGTGTGTGAGGCAGTGCAATATTGTGACTTGAATGTTTTATAGGTCTAGTTAACACGTAATAACGTTAAGGCAAAACACCTCAAACACCTCAGCAACAGCATGGTAATGCCCTGGCAACAAACCAGAACACCTTAGGATTGTTTGGTGAGTTTTTATGAACCACTCGTTTTTCTGAAAGCGAATTTTAGAAATACGAAGGCTGGGCATTTTTCAGGTTTTCCCAGAATGCTATGGTCTCAGGTCTATTTAATAAGCAGGAGGTCTGTGAACTCCAGGACTCAGCAGACAGAATCTGCTGCTGTCAGGCTTTATTGAGTCTGTAAAGAAATTCAGTCAGAGGGGAAAGGATGTCAAACTTCATTGCTTTTCCGCTATCCATCAAATGTTTTTGCCCCGCCCATAGATTACTGCTCTGATGCACCAGCCGACATCTCTATATTTTGCATGTTCCCTTTCTCATGTTAATGTTTAATCACACAATGAGACGTGTGCAAAGAAACACACGCACTTATACGTTTGCTGCAGACCACATCTGAGGCTCTTTATGTATGGCAGACACATCAGGGCCAAATACTTTTCCCCGACTGTGATATCGCTAATAGCAAATGCACCTGAATCCACAATCCGGGCGACTACAAACCATCTGCCTCACCCGCTCAAAAACAGAGCTAACATGCTAACGGCATATAACTAAATTATTTTTGTATGATTTATTTCGGGGCTTAATTACTTAATTGCCATTGACTTTCATAGAAAAAGTTGCTTTATAAATTTCTATGTCGATTACTTTGTTCTGTTCAAGACACATTTTTTATTTTAAAGAATGTAGGATAGCACACAGTTCTGGTGCACTTTTGACTATCATTGTAAATTTTCCTACTCAATGGTGGCCAAGAACTGGTTGTTTACAGGCATTAATCCAAATTCTTTGTGTTCATCAGAACAAATACATTCATACAGATTTTGAACAACTCGAAGCTGAGCAAATGAAGACAATTTTTTTGGGGCGAACTATCCCATTTAAATGCATTATGGCCAAACATACACCCAAACATATTGAATCACTTGCTTGATCCCTTATTGCTTTATAATATTACTGCTGAGGATACAAAATTACAGAAATGGTTCAAAAATAAAACATAACACCAATTTAAACAATCTTAATTTAAGATGGTCCAACCTAGTCCAGGTTGTTTTAGTAGAACAGTTGTTTATGTGCTTGTCTAAGAGTCCCTGACTGGGTCTTAAAGTGAGTTTAGGACCCAGTTGGGGGCACTTAATGTTGATTTGTAATTCCAGTATTTCCTCTTCCCTCCTTTGATTACCAACAGAGTCAAATCTTTTTGCTAAAACGTGGCAGTTTATTTAAGGATCACATGATTCACTGAAAAGGAACATGCTGGGATCGAATCAGCTAGATGAGAAATCTCCCATTTTCCAAATTCCACCTTATACACACATATACACTGCAACCCAATCCAGTACATATACCTTAAGAAATATATTCATCACGCACAATACCCTAAAATGCTCAGCTTTGTTAGATGCATGCCATTGAAAAGTAGGACAAAACATTGAGAAGCTCGCCTCTTAATATAATTTTTTTTTTATATTATTGGCGGAAATGTTAAGACTACAGTTAAAGCCTTAAGTGCTGTCCGACATTTTTCCTCTAAAATGATTTATCTTTTTTATCATGCTCCAATGTTTATATTAAAGGTCTAGTATTTAAGGATCTATTGACAAAAATGCTATATAATATATATTGTTTAATTGTAAACATACAGCAATGAGGTGTATAAAGATCTTTGAAGCCTTATGTTTTTATTACCACAGTTTTCATCAATGTTAGATCGTTCGCCCTTAGATACCCTTTTATATGGACTTTAATTTATGAAACTAACCTAAATTGTAAAGCCATTTACGTTAATCCTAAAACACAGATCTAGTGCAGTGAATTGAAAATAAATAAATGTAAATATGAAAAAAAAATATTCATATTAAAATAGTACATTGTGCCCTGTTTTACAGTATAATTTTATATAAATAAATCCTTTGATGCTGCTCTCAGGTGTAAAAACTGTCTCAAGGTGAAAAGAGCTTTTGTTTAAAATAGCCTATATTAAATTGCAGAACAGAAAAACGAATAAACCGACTTGGTTTACAAAGCTGGGAGCAGATGTTTCTCAGATTGCATGTTATACACACGCTCTCACATGGGAACACTGCATTAGACATGTTGTCGTGAAAGGGATCCAGGCTGGAACACACATTTAAACACCACACAACATTCCTACAATCTCTGATTTCGCCCAAATCAATATGGTTGTTTTGTTTAGATTCAACAGAGTGCAGATATAAGATCAATACAGCTGACAGATCAGGTTTACTCAGTCATCATGAATATTCTCAATAACTTGTTGTGTGAATAGAAATGTCTACTTATAGCTCATAATGGAAATTTGTGTTTATGTACTAAATCTGCCAGAGAAAAGGTGATATAGTGAACACAGATCATTGGAGGCTGGTGAATCTTTGCGCTGACTCCAAAGCAATGCAAATTTCCATTACTTCTTCATTTAATGCTGAATACCATAAATAATGACTAAGTTATGTTATTTATTAATATGATCCCTTCCCTTCTCTGTTTCTGTCTTCTGGGCCTGTCTCCACACATGAGTTTGGGAATAATTTAAGGGTGTTCTTCCAACACTTAAAAAAAAAAAAACGGCACACTGTTACGAGATCAAAGTGACTATCCACACAACTGAACAATTTCTCATTTTGATTAAAAATATTTTGTAAGGTCTACCAGTGGCTCTGTTCACAGCTCACCAATGGGGTTTGAGGTTTATGGACAGTCATCTCTCCATGTGGTCCACCAGCTCTTAGAGGACAGCAAAAATGATTCGTAAGGCAGTACATCAGCAGAGCTTACAGCAGAAATCTGGCCGGAGCCGTGAGTGTCATTCTTCTGGTTGTTATCATGAAAGAGACAGACCCTTTTAGTATTCCTCAGCCCGCCGTTCCTGGAAACTGTTGCTTTTGAAATATGTCCCAAGGTTCCACCCGGTCCTGATTATGAGTCTGAGGAACAGAGAATGGAGAGACAATGATGTCACAAGGGACAAAATGGGACCTTGCTGAATGGCCGAGCGAAATTTTGAATGGCACTGGAATCAGGACACTTCCCGTGCAGTGCGTGCTTCTGTACAGTAATCTTTATGCAGCCGTTCATTCAAACGGTTGTCAGCGAAAGAAAAGAGAATTGAGGAGGTTGGATGTTAATGAAAGGAATGGGTCAGCCCCAAAATCCATTACAATTCTGCCAATTCTCTTAAATAAAGGTGCTTCAAAAGGTTCTTTGATGCCATTGAAGAACCTTTTGGTTCTATGAAGAACCATTAACAAGAAGAAACTTTCTGTTGCAAAAAAGGTTCTTTGTGGCGAAATAAGGCTCTTCAGATTATGCAAAGTAAGAAAGAGATTGTTCTTAAAAGAACCCTGAATGGTTCTTTGTCGAACCAAAAATGGTTCTTCTATGGTATCGCTGTAAAGAACATTTTTAGCACCTTTATTTTTAAGAGTGACAATTTTACATATATGCATTTAGCAGATAGTTTAATACAAAGTGGCTTCAATCTCTACATTTCATCAGTGTGTTTGTTTTCTGGGAATCAAACCCCAATCGAACCCAACAGCTCCAAGTAAGCCACAGGAACATGCTAGGTTGTTTTTTTAATGGGTGAACACAAAAGTATACATTCTTAAAGGTCAAGAACCTTAAATAATCCTTTGTGAAACAAGGTTGTTGAGATGTTAAAGATTCAGACAAAAACAGTTTAACATTGTAAAGCACCCTTTTTAAGAGCGTAGGTGTAAGTGAGGTAAAGCGGTGGCAATGGGAGTTCAAAGATCAAAATACAGTCACTAAAGCTCCCAGTGAGGGATTAAGTTTGATTATAGAGGTATGAACGGAATTAATGAACAAAAGAGAGGCACAAAGTCAAGGACAGTCAGGACACTGAAGGAGATTTAATGAGACTTGGACATTTTTCATGATAGAAAGAATAGCAGAGAGAGAAAGAGAGAGAAATGTCATGACCCTGAAAGTCTCCCAAAAGCCCAACAGCTCAATATGGAAGAGAACCAACATGGACCACAGGTCCACCACTGAGAATGATATCAGAGAATGATATGCAGGAAGAAATGCAATAAATAAAAACGCAGGACTGCAGGATTATCTTAAATACAGAGAAAACAAATGACAGACACAATAAAGAAACTGCAAAAGTACACTGTGTTCTTTCAGTACATCATCAAATATTTGTAAGAAAATCTCAAGTTCTGTATAAATAAACACATTCATGTTGACAATTCCTTTAATTTTAACTATAACTTTTGTCTTGTTCCTGCAGCTCAATTGGTAGGGAATTGCATTTCAGGAAACACATACAGTACTATAGACTGAATATTTACTGTACACTCCTAAGAATAAAGGTGCTTGAAAGGTTCTTTACAGTGATGCCATAGAAGAACCATTTTTGGTTCAAAATTCATTCAAAGGTCATTTAAAGAACCCCCCATTTTCTTACCTTTTTGTAATCTGAAGCACCTTTTTTTCGCCACAAAGAACCTTTTGTGCAACAGAAAGGTTCTTCAGATTGTTACACCTGGCTCAAAGATGTAACATAAAGGGAGACGACATGGTAGGATTATTACTACAAAATGCAACCATAACAATAATCAAATTATTCAATAACCTAACAATAACCACAATCAATTTGAAATATAACTACAAAAATGCTAACAAAACATAACAAGTTTTGAATATGGCTCTGGCAAAACTGCTCCGGTAACAAATGAGCAGCTGCCATGATGGGCATCAGGTGCGCTCCAATCAGAGAACCTGTCACAAAGGAAAATAAACCCACACACCCAAACAAACACAACTCAATCCTAACAACAGGTTAAAGGTTCTTTATATATCATGAAGCACCTTTATTTTTAAGAGTGTATATGCAGGTATAGATTGAAATCTTTTGATTAAAAGCATCTGTCAAATGCATAAAGGTAATTTTCAACAATGAAATATGATAATGCAACAAAGTTAAATGTATTGGTACTCTGGAAGTTGTATTTCTCAAAGAGATAAAACATCCTTGCTTTTGAGCCGGTGAACTACTACTCAAAATACAGATGGTCAATGAAAAATTCTGTCATCATTTATTCAACCTCATGTCATTCCAAACCTGTATAAATTTCTCTGTTATGATGAACACACAAAAAAACTATTTGGAAGATTGCTTGTATAACCTAACAGTTCTGGGACACCATTGACTACCATTGTAGGAAAAAAACACTAGTCAAATTTGTAGAGGTTTAGAATAAGATGTGAGTGAAAAGATTAAATATGTTTCTTTTTTTGGGTGACCTATCCCTTTAGATGGCTCATAGCATAGAAAGTTAAACATTCTGCTGTCATCAATTGCTCACCTTTGTGTTGAACGAAACCCATGCAGCATGACTTTTTAATCTGCAGAACGCATAATGAGATGAATAAATATTTGGATCATTAAAATATATAAATTGTTATATATATTGTTATATTTTGGTTTTAAAGACAAAACATACTGTATCTCTTCTTGTCTAAATATGCAAATGTTGGTCATTTCGTGTTGCAAAACCACAATTTCTCTAGTTGCTTGAGACCGGTGAGACGTGACTTGGAATGGATGCAGAATATTGGCCTGGAACGTTGTCTGGTTTGTGTTGCATGGACCCACATGCCAAGAGTCCTGCTGTGAAACTGATGGTGTACAAATACTTCTCTTTTTAGGGCCCTAACAGAACTGTTGAAACAGCCAGGCGAGACCGGGGGCATGGACAGAGGAGGACACCACCCAATCGGATCCAACGGCCTGTCTGGCAGGACGATGCGTACCAATAATGGTGAGTCATAGCTCCTTTGGAATAACCTGCTTGGTTTATTCACATGGGGACTCAAAGATATACTGAACGTCAAGGGAAATATAATGAATGTCAAACTTTAAGGCTAGGGTGAAAAATCCTACTACTACTTTGTACTTTAGTTCCTGTGCAAAAGAGACAAGCGCTGCAGATTTTGACACATACTGTACCTGTAAACACATGAAGTATTGATCAAGTAACCTTATTTCAAAGAAACAAAACATATTATGCAGTATAAAGCAGATGTGTCAAACTGCAAGAAATGCTAACTATTTTCTAGCAAACATCTCTAAAAAATATTTTGTCTTGTTTTATGAAAGAACATTTAAGAATTAAGTGAATGAATGTTGAAAACAAGCAACAAAAATCTGCCAATGGGGTAAGAAAAAATGACACTAAGAAAAACCTGTAATTTTACAGGAAAAAGTGTTATTGTACCGTATATCTCTGTCGCCTCAGATGCCAGAAAGTGTGTGTTTCTTTACAGGATTTTTTTACAGTGTATAGGTTTAGAAAAAAAAAAAATCAGGATTTTTTCCCCTTTTTTTTCTTGTTTTAACTAAATGCATAAAAAATCTTATATTTACTTTCATAAAGCAAGACAAAATATCTTGTTTTTTTCTAGAAAATAATACAAAAATTCATGGTACAAAATACATTTTTTTGCATTTTTAAATATAACCTCCTATCCCAGTCAAACTTATCTTTTTAACCCAGGTAACAGAATATCACAAAGATTTAAGAACAGTCTGTTGTGAGGCTTTGATTAAGGTGATGACATCACAGAGAAGACCCCAGCAACTGCATAGTAACCAACCAATAATCACTCACAACAATTTAGCAACTGCAACCATCCTCATCAACCCTATATGGGAAGAGCACTTTTAGATGACTTTACTGCATGATGACTTTGAATAAGTCACAAAAACTACATAAAAATCATTGATTCTCAGACCGAAGGATTCTCATATTGAACGAATATTATTGTTGGACGGCGTTATAGATAAAGCCCCGGCAGACACACTTAGGCTCTGCAGACGGTGACCTCTCGACCCTGCGAGTGTAATGAACTGTTATGGGAGTAATTAAATTTGTGGATATGAAAGATCCTACTGCTGTTTGGAGGAGGAACTGGCTTAACAAAGCAACTGGGCTAATTAAGACATAATTAAGACACGTCAGCCAAGACCTGCTGATCAAGAACACACTGTCCTTCTGTTTGAGATTTAGGGAGCCATTTATCTCTATCGCTCTTTGCATAAACACACATGCCCGCACACCTCATCAAAGGTGTGAGTTTGCCTTTTAGAGTGTGAATATGCCTCCTTTTTAGTCTTTATTTATTTATTCTGATCTTGTTCTTATCCAACTTCTCTCTCTCTCTCTCTCTCTCTCTCTCTCTCTCATTTTCACTTTCTGTACTATGTGTGTTTAATCATATGTCTGTAACACCAGCTGGAGCACTCAATGGGCAACACGGTTGTAAAAAACGGTCCATCTGCACACACAAATATACACACACGGTAGAGGAGTCGTGACAGGTAAAGCATCACAGAAGCAGGTGGTCTGGAAGAACGGATGGATATGAGATGGAGAATGATGAGGGCGGAGTATTTAGGAGAGAGATTTAAGGAATCAGGAAAAGTGATTGGTGAGGAGAAATAAAATGGAAATGAGAAGGAGATGGAATGAATAAATAAGCTATAAGATTCAGAGAGGTGGAATAAAGCAATGGAAATGGGAACGGAAGTGGTTGAGGAATAGTGCGGCTGTTGAATGGTGAATAAAGGGAGAATTAAAGAGAAAGAAATGAAAAAGAAATAAAAAACGATTGAGAATAATTATTGCAATCTTCTCAATCCAGTGCACTTTGACAAAACTGAAGGTTAAGTTTGTAATTGAATTTTGTATTTGTAGTGTAACTGTACAACCCATTTTTCATGGGATCTACATTTGTAATACTAACTGTAAACTAATTGTATACAAGAATTTAAACAGTTTCTATTGTTTTTAGAGAGAAGACAAATGAGATGGACAGGAATCAGAAATATCTTTCATGTTATCTGAAGACTTGTGTCTAGAGAGCAGAATGTCATTGAGAAGAGCACATTTGCCTATAGGTACATAAACCAATTTTTAAGAATTTACTATAGCTGTTACATATGTATAGCTGTTATTAACCAAAATGTTTTCATCATTTTTTATCTTTGTCAGCTTTGGAGATAAATACAAACTGCAAAGTGACTTCAGTTTTGACTACACGCTTTAAAAACTAGCGCAGGTGATTGACAGTTTACTTTTGACTGGTGGATGTCTATCATACAGTAAAGAACATAATCTGTTACCGCACAAGAATGCTGATGTGGGTTTTTGCTCTATGCCATCTGGTTGACCAGTCAAACGCCCCCAGAACAGCCCCTGGGCAAAAACAATTGAGGGCTCTTTTTTCACCTGCTCTGGAGAAATGTTCCTCTAATAGAATAGATCTAACCGCTGATGTAAGCATGTATTTAAAACTGCATTTTAAATATGCGATTGTTAGAGATCTGGCTGAATTCAAAATGTTTCATATGTGCAGCTAATGAGAGCGACAGCATGTGTTGTCACACTATTTGCATTTTGATGATGAAACATTGCGTTGTGTATGTGTGTGTAAGACAGAAAGATTATGTGCCATATGTGGCAATCATGTTCCTGGCAGACAGCGTGTGTGCGAGCAGTGGATGGTTGTATGACAGACCACCCGTGAGACACGTCCATCACAGAATTAAAGTGTGTGTATGTGTGTATCCATATGTCTGGAATCTATTTTTGTAGAAAAAGTGTTTGACTGTATGAGACGTAAATGCATGGTAAAAAATACAGTAAAAATACAGTATGTAAAGATGAAACATATGGTGAATCCTAAAGTCTATGACTGCATTCTAAACCTGCCAAGTAAACACATTTTTCTATAACTTTTCAAATGCAAATATTTAAAATTGACATAAAATTAATATGACAAAATATATGTTTTGTCCATGCAAAAAGAAAATAGGTACGAAATGTTTAAATTTGTTCTGTTTTTACATCAAAGGGATACTTCCCCCCCAAATTTTAATTATGTCATCATGTACCGCTGAACACACAGGAAGAAATTTGGAAGAATGTCAGATCTCACCCACCATATTTTTAAGTGAAGTATCCCTTTGATGTAAAAAGGTAATAATTGCAATGCTGAAGATCGCAGAACTGTGTAAGCTTGACATCTTTATGAATATTATCGTAATATTATACAATATTTCTTACTCGCATTAAGCGGGAGAAAAAGTGAGACTGCTCGATTTATTTCTCTCGTGCCCTTGAGGTTTAACATCAGTGTGATCAGCCAGACATTTATTGTGTGTCTAAATCACACATGCACTTATGTGTGTGTGTAATGATGTGGAAAGTTGATCACACCCTTTCTTCCTGACCAGATTTTGTGCCCTTGCAGTGACCCCAGCAGCTGTGAGCGATGCACACACACACTCCTCACCATAGCCTCAGATTAGTCTAAATACAGGCGACAGTTACAAAGCAGGACATCATCCTAATATTCTCACACCACCACCAAGCAGTCACTTTATGGCTGAAACTTCCCTCAAATGGGGATAAACTGATCATATACTTATTATCTGTTTGAAGGACGAGAGCTGTTTTTTTGTATTTGTGTGAGCCCAAAACCAGACAATAGACCAAGAAACCTAATAGCTATTATGGTGGTATGTTTTAAATGGACTGCAAAAACAGAAGGCTTTCAGGGTTGTTAACTAGTTTATCAAGACAGAGTCAACCAGCTTTACTTTTTGCTTTAAAAACCTGTTTTAGGTCTGGATATTGGTCCACAAACCCAACTAATCCATCGAAGAAAATTATTCTCTAAAAATCGATTGAAACAACCAGCTTTTTGTTCATTCATTTTACAGTCATTGGATCTCCTACACAACATTCCCAACTAGTGGTATGCTAAGTGTTAGTATAACTAATAAGAACCTGTAACCCTAAGTAAAGTCAAAGTCCATTTACGGAAATCGTACCAATCGGCGGCCATGTTTGCAACACCTCCGGGAAGCTATTTACGTAATAGCAAAACAACAAGCAGATATTTCTAAAATCACTTATATATAATCGGAAATGTATAGCACATATCTTATCAATAATTAAACCTGAAGTAAACTGAACCATAACTTTAGTATGCTAAGCTTAAATTGCACTAAAGTCAAAGTTTTTGAGCGGCCATTGCATTCCTCATTCCCCATTGATTGTGATGACAGTGGGGCATCTTGTTAATATCTATTATCTTTGGTAAAATATTTCAATCCCATTTTAAATACCCTTTTAGTGAAAAACTCATCAGTTTTGGATAAAGTTGTCTTTGGCCACCTCGATCACTTTAGTTAAGTGAAAAAAAACTTAAAGAAGAGACCTGAGCTATATTTCGAAACCAGACAGTAATTTGATGATGAGTTCTTTCAATTGGGCCCGTAAACTGTACCCGGAACATCACAGAAATCCCTAGCAACCATTTAAAACACACAGCAATCCCTAGCAACCACTGAACACACCCACTGCAACACACTAAAACATCTCTTAATATCTCAACTTTTCTGAATCAATGTTATAGTTAAACATAGTATGATCAGAGTGAGATGATAATAACCCCTCATGTTAATGTTTTGCTCGCGCAGGATCTGAGGCATATTAAGCACATAGTGTTTCTGTTAATTAACATGATAATTACAGAGTGACCTTCTGCAAAAGGCATATTAACACTCAAAGGTCATTTTAGACAAGGTGACGGCATCTCAAGAGGGACAAAAATCCCAAACACCCCAGAAAAAAGATCCAGAGAAAGTAATTTAGAGTCTTTTGAAGGTCAGACAGAATGAAATATATTCGAAGTTAGTTGTTTATGAGTTGCAAGAGTACAGTATTTGAAATCAATACTTTAAATAAAGGCCAATGCACACAAAACAGAGTCAGGGTTAGTCAGCAACGTTCACTTCCCCTCGGTGAAAACTGTACAAACTTACCAGGGTTAGGTGTGGAAAGTGTCGATTTTGAATTCTGCAAGCACACGAACTTCAAACACTGAACAGTCCTTTCCTCGAGCTAACAAAGAATCATGATAGTCTGTACTTTGGTCGGACCCGTGACCTGACGCTCCTGTGCAATTTTGTTAAAGTTATTTCATGCCGCTTTGGAGGGATCAAAGTCGGCATGGCAATTTAGCAACAGGAAGCTTCATTCCTGCACATGCACCAATCATAAAGCTGTAGTAGAATACATCAATCAAATGTGCATTGATGCTCGAGTGAAAAGCGCATGATTAAAGGCAAAAGAGAAGAGTTGGAGAAAAATGATGGTTCAAAGCTGTTACATGGAGAGAGAGAGAGAGAGAGAGAGAGAGAGAGAGAGAGAGGGAGAGGGAGAGAGAGATGGTTGCTTTTTAGGAAATGGAGTGAAAAGCCAGAAAATACTAGAACTCAGAACACTGGAAAATATCGGCCTTTTACCCTCTCTCATTCCATCCGAAAGGGGTTTAAATGTCACAATCCAGATAGTACATGTGTTCTGAGCAGAGACACTGAAATGTCAAGCAGAGCAAGATGACGTACGAGCATAAACGCGCACATACATGACTTTAACTCTATAATGTGTAGGGGGCATTCAATTTGAAAGACAAACTGTGTGTGTTCATGGATGTGTATTTGAGTTGCCCAACAGTATGTGTGTTTGGCTGAGGTAGACAGGCTGTGGGCAGTGTGTGAGACTCATGTTGTTTGACCTTCGCAGTTTAAATCCACTAGTGTGACAGATGTTTGGAGATGTCCCGAAACCAGCTGTTTCCTGCTACTCTGCGAAAAACAGGGAGTCAATCCGGCAAACACTGTGTCGAAAGAGATTATGTGCTTTACATGTTTGCCCAAGACAAGATCAAAACCTAAAAACTGGTTTCTGCTCTTAAATGTGGTTGTTAAGACCGTTTCATCGGATATGCGCAATGGGGCTGCAGTTAAGTTCAGGTCTGTGTTCGGCTAGTGTCTAATAATATAACTATTTATTGTAATGTTCATTTTATTAAATACAAGATTTGTTGACTTTTGTTGTATGTTCATTCGATTAAATAAACAATTTGTTGATCGGTCCTGTAGTTTTGTCGATTTAATAAACCGTATGGTACATTGACATCTAGCAGTAGAGCTTGGTGCCGCAGTCTATATTCAAAATATTGGAGAGACGAGTTTATCCAAATATCGATTCTTCTCGTTTTCTTTTGCTTGTTTTCAGAAATAATCTACAGGCACTCGATTGTTTGTGAATGTGTAACGGAAGTTGAGTGCAGCCCACGAATGCGCTAAAACGTTTGCTTCTGTTGTCACTTTGAAATCGTCTATAAGCTACGTCTTACAGTTAGTGAGGCCAAAAAATGAAAAATCTGACTCCACCTCGTGTCATTTCAAACATGTATGACTTTCTTCTCCAAAATGCAAAAGGAGATATTTTGAAGAATGTTGCTAACCGGACATCGGCGGTACCCATTCACATCTATTTTATGGTTACAAAACCAATGCGAGTGAATAGGTAGCGCTGTTGTTCATTTACCAACATTTTGTGTTCTGCAGGTGATGTATTTCTTTAAAACTTCCACAAAAATTTAAACAAAGCCTCGCACGGCTTATCATTTTAATGAATACCACCTGTAACACAGCAGTTTATCTGTAATAATCGAACTCTATAGCATACACACAGTTCTTTTACAATACGCATCACTGTGATATTATTCATGTCATTACTTGAAAGGGAGATCGAGAGGGGGGACGAGAGGCATAAGGAAAGCCAGAAAAAGACTGAGTGTTGTTTACCGTGACGGACTCAGTAGAGCAGCTGGTCTCTGTGTTAGACATCGTGCATTCCTTCATTGCTCCCTGTGTCGTTTAAAATCTCTTTTACTGTCCTGTCTTTCATTTAATTCATCACACTATTTTAAATATGCAAATAACTGCGTCCATAACTCAAGTGTGCTCCTGAAGGACAAAAATGCAACACATTCATCCCCAACGTCTTCATCTTCTCCTTCCCTTTTGTTTTAATTTCTCTCTTTCAGATTGAAACTGATAGTGTGTTTTAAATTGTCAATTTAGAGAGCTACATGAGGAAATTGTGGACCACCCCCCCTTTCTGTAGATATACTGATCCGGTCTGACTGCACTAAGATAGGGACTCAACAGGGTCGTACCAACTGAACAACAGAAAGGGGGGTGATGAAGACTCGAGGTGGTTTGAAGGTCAGAAGGCTGGTAGTGTGTGTAGCAGCATCAATCAGCTTAAACAGGGTGGGCTCACACACACACATTTGCTTCGCAAGCACTTTGTAGAGATTGAGTCAGCCCGTGCTGCTGAGTGAATGGATTGCATTGTATACTGCATGCACACCGTATCATCACACACACACAGCATATGTACCGTATGAAGAGCTCTGGTGTCGGTCAGCATTATAAATAGCTGGAAAGTACTTAACACAGATTGATCTCATATGTTTGGATCCGAGGATGCATACACACGACGCCTGAGGAGGCTTTCCAATGCCGAGGTTTCATTGCGCATCACTTTGTGCGTGTATAAGTGCTGGTTACTGGGTGTAGCTTGTGGATCTAGTGGAATCTGTGTCATGAATTTAGTTCCAGCCCATTGAGAAACAGGAAAATAAGAACCTCAGCAGCTCTGGCAGTTCGCTCTTGTATTTGTGTGCTTTAAAATCTACTAAATTTGCCCTTGGGGAGTAATAAAATGTTATCTATCGGTTAACATAAAGAGGAGCACAAAATGGCCGTGGCTTTTACATGCAATCCCATGTTTTTTTATAATTACCATGGCACTCTTTTAAGTAAATGCTAGCAACATATCTCTCTCTGATCTGCCTGTCTGTCATCTAAAGACACAAACGTGCTTCAACTACGATATTCTTACCTCTGTCCCACAAAGGAAAACATACTGACACGAGTACAAACATTCCCAGACACACATTTACTCTCTGTCAGTTACCTACTTTCAATGTGTTGCATTTCCCCAGATGGTCATTACAACATCTCACTGCATTGTTAATATTCATGAACATGATAAACAGCAGTCTGGAATATTTTAATGAATTCAAACATCTGTGTTAAACCGTATCTTAATCGATCTGTCCTGCTTGATTCTGTTCCATAAAGTCCGAGCTCTCCTTGTTCAATTTGCATAACTTAATCGGCAACCACCGTGACAAAACGCCTTTTACCTTTCATGAAGAACATTCACAACGATTCTAGGCCAGTGGCACTTCAAGTAATGACAAATATTCTTTCATCTTTACTTGATGATTTACTTATGGGTACCGACAATGTTCGGTAACCAACTTTCTTCTTTTTGTGTTCTGTGAAAGAAAGAAAGTCTTACAGGCTTGGCATGACAAGAGGGTGAGTAAATGATGACAGATCTTTCATTTTTATGTGAACTTTCACTTGGTGAAAATCATTTTTTTAATGCTTTTTTACATGTTTATGTTGTGTTTTATAATATACTTTCAGACAAACCATGTGATAATGTATCATTTTAAACCATTGGTGAGTATTTTCTCCGTAAAACGTAAGTTTTAAAAAATGCTGCTTGAAACTTCCCTGGTTTGTGATGTCATAAACCTGTAACCAATCACATCAGCTCATTTGACACCTTGGATCAGCAGTTCCAGCTATAGATATGCAATGATGGTGCATAGATTAGGCTCTGAAACGATCAGCTGTCAGTTTCTTTTATCTCAGCTGGGGCTCATTTGCATATACTCAATGAAGCTGGGGTGAAGAGTTACATTTAAGCTATTTTTAAGGTACGGAAAAAATCCACAAAAAAAGTCAAACATACAATACTAAGTGCTAAGATTATCAACAACAGGCGGACTTTAAGGGTGTTTTAAATGTCTGTAGATATGTCATCCATGTGCTACATCTACCAATTGAGTAAGTTAAGTACACGTTCTGCTTCATTAAGTGTTGTTGAAGACTTCATAAGGGAATGATAACATCAGGCTATTCTCAGTGATGTATACGTGCCAACTCTGCTTCCTCTTTTACTTGTATGCTCTTTTACTCTCTCTTCTATTACAGCTCTTCTATTACACAATATATCATCAGTGGTAGTGATGTTAAAAGAGATTAAAAAATGTGTGTGTGTGTCTGTACTGAATGCCTGTCGACAGCAGTAAACAGTTTATTGGTGGTGTCACGGCACAGATTTGGGCACTTTGAAGATAATTGACAATGTTACAGAACGTAGGGTCTGTTTAAGATCTAAAAATAATGGAATATGTGACGCATGAAAGCTATGCAACCCTGTTCCTTATAAACTTTTCATCAAACTTTTACTTGTATTTAGCACCTCGCGGGTGTTATCTTTCGGATCCTGTTTGTGTGTGTGTGTTTGTGTGCGAGTACATTCACACAACCCATCACTGTCGCTGCTGTTATTTATGTCTTTTTATCAAATCCTGTTTGAGTCAATTGTAACTGTGTGTGTCTGGAGAAAGCATTTCACCAGAAAGCAATAAAACGAATGTCAATAAAACGCCATTTTTTACTTTTCCTTGTGGCAGACAATCTTTCTTTTGCATATTAGGCAGTTTTTTACCTTTTGGTCCTCAATCCTCATTCTCTTTCTCTTACTCTCTTAGCCTTGTTGTAAAACGCACTTCAAAGGCTTAAGGGCCGGGCAGTAATATTTAAAAAGCTAAATGAATATGGATGCTGATTGCTCTTTCTTCCTGAGCAGCAATATGCATTATTAACGAGGTGCAGTGCGTTTTCTGTGGCGAGCCGCGTGCATTTGATTGAATTAAACCCTGAGGGACCGCCTACCCTCAGAGAACAGAAATCTCAGATGGAGAACAGCCACGGAAGGATATCAAACAACTTTCCCACCGCACACATTGTTCTTCAACGAAGAAACTCTCAACACAAAAGTTTTGTGAAGTCTGCCTCAAAGAGTCGAAATGAGCCTCCTGTGGAACTGTAGATGGTCAAAAGGCAGTGTGTTCAAAGAGATTTTACTTGAATAAAAATAAAGACGTTTTAGTCTGTAATGCCCAATCCACCTGTGCTTCTAGCCAAGGATGGTTTAGCTCAAGAAATGTCTCGCCTTCACTTTAAGGGGCTGTGTCCACCGAGGCGCATTTACGCGGCAAAAAAAGCAGGATGTCGGCTGAAAACGTCCGCTGCAGAGGCGCAGCGCTCTGCTCAAAGTTTAGCATCTTTCAACTCTGGGCGCTCGGTCGAACGCCGGCGCCGATCGTGGGAAAAAAAAAATTCTGTCATCATTAATTCACCCTCGTGCCATCCAATACCTCTTTATGACTCTTTCTTCTGTGAAACACAAAATAAGATATTTTGAGAAATGTCTCTGTGGTTTCCATTCTATACAAAGGAAATCAATGGGGGGTTTTCAAAAATATCAATCTGCAATTGTTCAATGCTTAATTTGAAGATGTTTTGAGTGCAAATCCAAAATGCTTTCAAACATAATCCGGGGATCTGTTTTATTGCTTTCCTTC
The DNA here is from genome assembly GCF_015846415.1 of Triplophysa dalaica. Taxonomy (NCBI): domain Eukaryota; kingdom Metazoa; phylum Chordata; class Actinopteri; order Cypriniformes; family Nemacheilidae; genus Triplophysa; species Triplophysa dalaica. The sequence continues at coordinate 6,921,110 of NC_079548.1, forward strand.
ACAAGCTAAAAAAAGAAAAAAGAAAAACTGATGAATTGAGAGAAAAATAAAAAAAGCACTCTTCAGACCTTTAATTATTTTGAGTCTGACACCCCTATTCTAGAACAAACCTCCAGAGAGAGAAACGCTCGATCTGTGCGAGAACCATTAGAGAATTTCTATTCTGCGTGTCCAATCTAAAGAAGCATGACCCAAGAATCCTTCCAATTCAAGCCAATATCCTGTATGACCAAGATCATATTTAAAGTCATTATTTTGTTTGTCATCACAATAATCCACCCACTCCCACCATTTGTGTTTTGCTACTGTACCTTTAAGACATCTATATGTAAATGACGTCTGATATTATTTACTAACCTCAGCTTTCTGGCGTATTTTACAATCGTCATCACATTATTTAAGATGACCATAAATGCGTTTAAGAACATAAATCTGGACAGCAGGTAAAAGCCTCATTCAAAAACCAATAAAAGTGCAAAACAGTGTCAACGAGTGCTATGTGTGATTGTGCGTGTGCATAATTAACCCTTTAAGAATATGTCAGACGGTGTCAATAAACCCACACGCACATCTTTGTGTTCTTTTTTATATGATATAACCTTTAAATTGAATGGTGTTTTTTTATTATGCATTTGCGTGTAAATAATGTGTGTAATAGTGATTTGTCTGCTCTCCCTTAATCTGCACATATATGCAATTGCACATACATTACATTAAGTGCAGACACACATAAACACGGAGTGATCTGACAGAATCAGGTCACAGTGTGACCTCACACCCCAGCCCATAGGGGAGGACACGGGATGTGTGTCCTAAATACCATGACCTTTAGTGACCTATACTCAACATATAGACAGCTGACATTAAGGATGTTTCCTGCAGTCTAGTCTGGATCCATAAATTCCGCACACACATATTAATCACATTAAGCTTTGACACGCAACCCATTCCTCAGACCTAAATCCTTTTAAAGCAACCTGACTTACAATTTTGCTTAGCGTAAAAAAACACACGTTTACATATTTTCAATGGTACTCAATGCCGATATTTGTTTAACAATAAAAATACTTTTATTTTTTAAGGTTTCATGAGATTAACCCCATTATAAAAAAGAAAAAAATATATGAGACAAAATTTGTATTTGAAGTTGAAACATAATTGAGAAATTACAATCTTTGAGCAAATAAATGTTCTTCTTTGCAAGCATGCATACTATAACCTTCACTACCCTTAACCAGATTAAATTGGCAGAGTTTTTTTCTTCTCTATGAATCACACACACCAGTCTCTTAATGTGCTGACTTTCCATTTACTAACGTACCCCTCCTTCCTGTGCCCCCCTTCCCTCTCCATCCCTCCTCTGCTCCTTCCCGTCCCTCTCTGCTCCCCCTTCTGCTTTCTCTCCTCCTTCAGAGCACAATCACATGAATAATTCCGGGCATCCTCATCGGAGTCCCGCAATGGCCCTCTCCCAGCCCCACAACAACCTGGGCTTCAACAAATATTCCTCTATCAAGGGAATGGGTAAGATACATGAGTAGCTGTCTCGTCTCGTAACTTTAAACATTGCACGTTTATTAAGGTCACTTTACCCACAACTGATTAACATTGCAAACGATTCTTAGTGTTAGTGCATCTGAGCTCTAAAGCCCGGAGTATAGTTCCTTTTTTTACGCTTATGTGAGGGACATCGTACATTGCGTGTGACGCAAATTTCGTCATTAAGTAGTACAACAACGCCAGAATTTTGTACAAAGTACGCGCAGGTAGCGCATGCTCATTCCATTTCTTGCAGTACCCATCAGGTAGCAACCGTGTCCTTGGAGCATCGATTCAAGGTAATTGAAGAAAGCCTGACCCCTGTAGGCCCGAAGAGATATTGCAATATGTCGTGACTCGCATGCATGAAAACCCGGGTGTAGTACGGCTGTGCGTATGCTCGCGTACACGTAAAAGCGAAGTATGCCACAGGCTTTAGGATGCTGGGAAAAACCTGGCCATCTATTATTAGATGGACGATAATCGCATACACCAATATTCCCTCTCAGATCAAGAGGAAAATAACCCTGACGTGTTATTAAAACCGCAGGATGATCCCAAGAGCGTGTAGACAAACAAATGAGCCAATGAACACAAACACATACACTGTGGAGCATGACCTCATCAATCATAAAATACAGGGACACGTATAATAAGCGCTCAATGGGGAGTGAGGGATGATGGTAAGCCGGTTATGCGCGTTGTAAACATTGCAATGAAGGAAAAACACGCCACATGCTTTAGGGACATGAGGGTGAAAACACAAAAACGAGGACAATTTTACAATCATGGGTAGCGGACTGAATCGATACTAATTTCAACACATATACAGACCAGCACACACACATGAACACACACAGTTTCATAACTTGTTTTGAAAAATAAAACAAAAGTACTTTAACCCGTAATGGGTTTAATGATTTTTATTATGTTTAAAAAATAGTATATTGTATCCGCTAAACTTCATCATTTAACCATCACAGACATTTTTGTTTTGATTATTTGCATTTTAATATTTTCAAAAAAACAATGAGACTTTCTTTCTAACATTATATGGATACAATACCACAGAGACATTTCTCAAAATATCTGCAGAGAAGAAAGAGTCATAAACAGGTTTCAGACAACATGAGGGTGAAAAAAAATGATGACAATATTTTGGATGAACTATCCCTCCAAGGTAATCTTCTTTAAAAAAGTTAACTTCAATTAAAAAAGTAGCTTACTACATATATTTTCAAAGCAAAAATAGCCTTGAACAAACGTCGGAGGCTAAAGACCGCAGTTACCGTCGCTAGAACACCTCTATTAGTTGGAGAATGAGGTTTAAGGCTAAAATACACTACAAGACTTTGGTTCAGATTTTCAGTTTTGACTTGTTGCAGAAAGTCTGTGCCAGTCTCCAAATTTGATCAGTTACTGTGTTTCTATCTGAAACTTAATCTTCTCAGCACAGCTCTCTCTCTTGCATAAAGCAATTTTGAAAACAACAAATCTACCATCACAATACAAACAAAGGTATCGTTCATTCACTAAAGTCACTGCGATTTGCTATTTCCAATACAGCCATGTATTCTGTGAGTATCTTAAAGTATTAATGTCAAACTTTATGTTTTATCAATGTATGCAGAAAAATTTCATATTAAGGTAGTTGATCCGCTAAACATCTCATTTAACACTCTGACACTGATTTTATAAATACACTTCGTTCAGTCTGTCCTTCTCATAAATAAGCTAAATTCCTGAAACTGACCTTCTCAGAAAAGCCAATGACAAGTCCTGACCTTTTCAGCTCACTGCAATAATGGCATACAAAAAATGATGCCATTAAGAGAATATTAAATTAAGATATTATATTCAGAATTACTAACTAATACTAATAATTAACAATTCGTGTCGAGAGAGAGGCTTCTTAAAGCTCCTGCATCAAGGATTGTGTTGATAGGGACATATTTACAATTCAATGCGTTCCAGACTACACACACAAGCACACACACACATGCTGGATGTCAGTGCGGTTGTGTTTGCGTCAGAATACTGGTCACTTGGCACAGTAGGCTGGCATACAAGACCAGCATTGGCACGACAAGGGCGACGTTCATAACACACACCCACATCATGCTTTCAAAATATTGCAGTTTAAGTGGTCGAACAGAGTACAAAATGTGTACTATGTGTGTATTTAAATACGTTTATACTATGTGTAAGACACTTGTGGGTGCTTAAAGGGACAGTCCACCCAAAATTGCAATGTTATTCTAAACTGTAGAAGATAATACAGGTTTGAAACCACATGGGTCATCATGAGTTACCAGAATAGACAACAAGAACAAATAGACTGTGGAATAGAGTACAGCGTTATTGAGAAGGATTTACTTATTTAACTATGTTTGTGCACAGTCCTTGTTAGATTGGTGAATTTGGAAAGCTCACTGAATGGAGAAGTCAAAAGAACAAATGCTGAAAAAGAGATGATGAAAGAAAGTTGTATGAACACTACATAGTATGCAAACCTTAAGCATTTGACGAAATGTGCAGTTAGATAAGAAACACAGAAAGAGATTTAGTGAAAAGGTGTAGAAGCATGAAAAAAACTGAAAAAATTGAGTCAAAACGGACAGAGGGCTTTTTGGAACATTTGCCGTCTGTTCGTTAGTTTGATGCATATGTTCACCCTCTGAGCACTTCCTGTGTGTGACATCATCCGCCCGTAATGTCACAGTCTCTCCTGTTGTAGTTGCCTGATTCTCCCCGAGGTGCACGCACGCACTCGGACACACACAGACAGGTTTTTTCTATGCTCTGGTTTTTTTCTTTCCCCCGCACAGCACACAAACCTTCCACATTTTCGGTAAGACATTATTCGTTAGGTTATGAATCCGTCTTCTTCATAGACTCTTTAAGGTGGTCTCAACAATGTCTGTAAATTCACAGTAAACTACCCCTGTATGGACATTTGGTCAGCAGGTCAAAATGATATTATTTGAGTATATTTTATAAACATATATAAACTAATCAGAAAGGAAATCTGAATATTTACAATTGTTTTAAATCTCATCCGTTTTCTGAATCATGACAAATGACGTTACCACACCATGGATAATTAACCTGTTATTCTGTCTAAAATGTGTCCTCAAGTCATCGTTTGACATTTTAACTTTTTTTGTGGAAATTTGTAAAATATTCGTCCATGCAAGTATTAAAACCTGAAGCCCACTAGAACCATTTGTTTCCATTGTGTCTCTGTACTGTCAAACCAAATGTCACAACTCAGTGTTCTGAGTGAACGCGTTGAATCTGTTCTTCCAGTCTCTCTCATTACCAGTGTAATAAGCTCTTAGCGTTCTTCTTTTTAAACATGCTCCCTAAATTATTCATGGCCGCTTGACAGATGCTCCCTACATTACATCTTCATTGGACCTTTCAAGTCTGTAGAATTTTGAGCTATTTCTCTCGCTTTTGGCTCTTCTTTACTCCCTCAAATGTAAACCACAACAGATTAAAAGAAAAAATTACTAATTGATGCACTAAAAGCTTAACCAAAATCCAGTTCAAGCTATGAACATGAGCTAATTTGCATGTCTTACCGTATTAGTAAATTACAGCTTGATTAAGTACCACAGGAACAAATTAGCATCCTCATTTGGGTGATTTTTTTATCATATGTCTAAACAAAGATTTAACTCTGTCTCTTCGCTTGTTCAAACTTTTAGGTTCATTTTGACCCAAAGTGACAGTAACACTTTTTTTTTTCAAACAAAAGCATTCAGTTTCTGAGCATAAGTACAAAAACCAGAGGGGTATTATGTACATTTTTTATTTCAATTTGGTAAAGTAGATGAAAATATAAGATATGTTTGTGATGTCCTGATGAAAAATATGCTGGTTTGGTATGTTTTCGTGCTGGGTTTTGCTGGTTTAAACTGGTCATGTGCTGGTCCTTATCTTGTTTAAGGTGGTCAAATAAGCATCAAAACATACCTAACCCAGCATATGCTGGTTTTTTCATGAGGGTGAGCATACGAGGACTCGAGTTGAAACCTGACATACTGTATATGAAACCTAATGAAATTGGAAGTACAGTGCAACAGTAACAGTACTTGTAGCTAATATAATGTTTTACCATAGGTTACCATGGTAAATGTTACCCAGTCAGCGAAATTCCTTCGCTGTGCAGATCTGCCCCAAATAAACTGCTGACCTGTGGCCCACTTAAGAAAGTATTCCCCGGCCCAGATCTGGTCCCCATTTTATCAGCCACAACTCAACCAGATCTGTGCCATAATTCCACCAACAGAGAGCCACATAATAAAGAAAGATGTGGCCCATATGTGGACCTCACATGTGGCTGATAGACCAATAGCCAGAATTATCCCAGAATTTAACTATAATTACACCACAACATTTTTTAATTCAAAATATTAAATAAACACAATCGAACAATATTAAACACAGACACTGATTTTCAAATTAGATTTTTTTATTACAGCCTAACTACACTCAACTACACAAATGTATTCAAAATCATTTGCTTTTTTCGTGTTACATGTACTCAAATATCTACAGGTACTCTGCATTCATTTGTAATCAGTTTTTTAAATAATATATAATATTCAAAGACTCTATCTTGCATTTCTGTACACTTAATCATGTGAAGAGTAAACTAACATTCTAAGAGTAATTTACCAGTCACATCACTAATAACGTGATTAAAAATAAACATAATTTACTCTTTTAACAGTTCTCCTTCTGGGGTTATTCCCAATGTCTGTGGGATCATTTGAAGGGAAATCTGTTGGGAAAAATATACTGACATTAGACATCTTTAATATAACTGCATACTTCATTTAAACACTGATTTTGTTGGTAAGACCTTTACATATGAATCAAACAACAATTAAAAGACAAAAACATTATTGTTAAAATATGTATTTGTCAATTTGAGCCTAGCTTGATTGTCTGGAAAGTGGAGAGTCCATTTTAGCGCCATTTCATCGTTAAACCATTATCGCTAAGGAAACCCAAAGATATTTTTGCGAATTTGACAGCTTTATCCATGAAACAATTTACAAAATCCTTAATCACATGCAATACTGTACAGGTGCTTTGTGGACTTCAGGACGCACTTGATTTTCGCATGTGGCCCAAAGATGTTTCCTATCTGGGTAGTAATGATTGGCATCTGCCACAATACACCCTTAAGAGCACATGTACACTCACAGACAGTTATAGAACGACAAGATGGAAAACAAGAAAAAGGAGGCGAAAATGACAAAAAACAAGGTTGTTCATGTCTCAGAGCAGTGAAGCAAGCGGTCTGTCCTCAGCCGGCAGCGCTCAGTGAAGAAGGGCTAATTCGATGAGACAGGCTAACTCACATCTGTCAACTGTTGCTAACACGCTACTTCACCCATTTCATCCTGCTACAGAAAAATATAACCAAACCTACCCTAACTCTAACCACAAATATTCCAATCAACCCTTATACAAATTAAATACTTTTATTTTGGTCAAAGTATAACAATTCTTCCTGTACTTTAGCATTTTCAATATGCAATGCATTTGATGCCGTAATCGCTAATTCACTGTTGACTTATTTGCATTCAACTATGTTGCTGTGTCTACTACACTATTGATAAATATATTCTATTTTTGATCTATCTTTCAAACACAGTCTGGCCTTAGGATATATACAAATCATATTTATTTCATCACAGCTGTGATGGCTCTGACCAAAGTTGCCTTAAGAGAACGTGTGTGATGAAAGAAGGCCTTGTTCATATCACACTTGATGATCTGGTGCTCAAGGTGTTTTATGGATTCTCTTAAAGGTGCAGTTTGTAACAATTGTCCAGTGAAATAACCCAAAACTACTTGGCTAGTGTTATATATTTTGTTTAGCCGAGTACTTACAATATCTCAAATGTTTTCGACTAATTGTAAATCTTGAGAAAATCGCTATTCTAAACTGTGACACGTGGCAGTCCAATCGCCTGTCAATTGCGTCATATCCGCGTTACCCTTTGCGTAAGTACTGTCTAGCGTCTAGCAAGCCACTAATTTGTTTTGAGCAGTCACGATTTTTTTTTTTTCACGAACAGTCATGATTTTTGGTTCGCGTCTGATTGATGGCCATCAGCGGTGGAGTTGAAGACAACAGATCCCTTCATTCCACGCTCCTTCAAAGCGTCATCAAGCAACGGCATTGTTGTTGTTTTGATCGTGTGCGCTCCATAAGTTGTTTTTTAAAAACTGTGGCTGTACTACATATAGGACATATAGCCAGACACACTAGGTTTGTGCACTTTGTAGGGTACATTAAATCTGGAGAGAGGAACACTACTATGCAAATTTATTGTACAGTATTTTTGTTCATTTTTATATTTCAGGGAGAATTTTCCAGTCGATGCCGATATTTTATCTAACCATATAAAAACACACAGCATGTTGTCCATGCACAGTATGCCATACACGTCAAAATATAAAAAAAGAACCCTGGTGTTCAGGTCTGCGAATGCCATTTTCAGTGTTTAACTGAAAAAAAATGTATGCACTAGTTTTTTTTTCAACCTCAGATATTTATGTTTATTTGAGATGAACATGTTTCTCCCCATTCTTCCCCATTTTTCTTTTTTTTCCCAAAAACAAAACCTACTGTAAATTTGTGCACATGAATGTACAGAGGTAAATGTTATGCATGTTACACAAATGATCAAATATGTTGCTTATAATTGGAATAAAGTAAACAAGTATTGTTTACAAGTGTGACCGCGGCTTAATACAAACATGAATACCACACAAGGTTTAGCTATGATTTTCATTAAACACTTTTTGAAAGATATGTTCTATTTTCTTAATGTCTTTCAGAAACAACAGTAAGGGATTACTACCCCAAAGGCTACCCAATGATGGACTACACCTATCGACAGTCTTCGCCCCCGACATTCCAACCCATCTCTTTCCACCCCAAAGACAAGCCCTTCCTCCCACCTCCAGACATCCATACACCTCTAGCCATTACCATCACTTCTGCTCAAGTCCCCAAGCCCAAGATCTCCAAGACCAACACTCATCCACTCACCTCCAGCTCGGCCTTCAAAGTCTGGGACCCCAACAAGAGCTACGTCCAACACCAGGTTCCTCTGATGGTTCAACAGCAACCTCCACTGTCCCAGCCTAACTGTCGGCGTCAGGTGTTCTCCACCAAGCGGCAGTTCAGCATCGAGACTCTTCCGGAATTGTTCACCCAACCTTTGGGGTACGGACACACAACTGGGGTGTCTCCACATCTCCATCTTAAACACAAGGGACTGCCAACAAACAGCAAAACGGAGGTCACGGTGTGAGGAGGTAACCTAAAACGAAAGAGAGCATGATTGTGATTAGAAATGTTGAAACCAGATGTTAGAACTTCAGTTGTATTTCAATTATAATTCCTTGTATTTGTATTATATAATTATCGTACTGAAACACCAAGGTCAAAGGAGAAACACATTGCATGGTCCTGAATCTTGATAAACCTACCACCCCAAATGTTCCGGCCTGTTGTTCTTTTGCCACTGGCCTTCAGATGTCTCCAGGGTGCCAGACCCACAAGGAGCCTTCGCACTCTTCCAGACGAGGCTGTCTGCTTCCATCGGTCACCACCTGCCACACGGAGAGATTAAATTCTGGCAATTTGAGACTGGGGAAAGCTTTAGGAAGACAACTATGAAAAAACAAAGGTGATCTGAGCGAAGGCTTAAGGTGTTTCGGCTGCTTCTATTTCGAATCCTTGTACAAGACACACCACAAGGTCAACGAGGGTGTCTCCGCTCATTACGGACTTACCGCCTGCAGAGATGAGGTGCCACAGTGACAGAGGAGAGCACGTCTAACTGAAAGAGTCTCATGACTAATGTAACAGGTAGCACTGCCAAAACAACTTTGTTCACTTGACCCATGTGTGTCCTCCGCAATATCTCAGAAACTACTCCCTCTCATTTATCAGAATGTAAGTGGCTATCCTTTTGGTGAAAGTTGATTTTGAATCTTAGTGCTGGTACAAGTACGTCTAGCATGCATCAGCAATATCTATATCCTACCGTAGCATCATAATCCAGAAATAAGTGCTAAATCTGGAGGTGATGGGTATTCAAATCTGAGAGGTTTAGGTGTCTTGGAGTTTGCTCCAGGGACTGGGAAAATGGTGGCAATACTACCCCTGTCTGTCTTCCCCGCCTGGGGCTGAATGACTGATAGACCCAGCTGCCGAACTCACTTTTCTCTCCACTGTTCCAAGCTGTTCCCAGCCGGGCGTCTGGCCGCCACACTGCCACAAAACAACAGGGGGCGCTGTAATTGATGATGGCACCATAACAGATCCAAAAATATGTTCTTGAAACTGCCTGTAGACCCACATTCTATGGTTTTCTTCAATCAGCAATGGGTCTGAATGGAGGTTGGTTTTGCTGAAAGACCTAGAGGTGAGAACACAAAATATAGCGAATTTATGCAAACCTATTTTTTGTTTGTTTGACGACAACCCCTGTCCTTATATGATACTCGAACATCTGTTTACAGAGGAAACATCTGCACCCAAACATTAGCAAGTGCTCCATGTTTGAACAGCCCTCAGTGAGCAGCACAAGAGATTTTACGGTCGATGACATCTAATGTACGAGCCTCCGAGGGGCTATTAAAGAGTGTGAAATGTTCTAGGAAAGAATTTAACACAACTGCCGCTCTGAGCCAAACGCAACCGCAGTGTCGAGATTAAGAGGGGCAGAGAAAGATTATTGAACTGGGATGAAACGAGGCAACGGTACAAGCCTTCGTCTGTCTGAACACTAGATTGCATTACAGTCATCTTTCAGTACACTTTACAGAAAATGGGCTGGTAATGAACTATGAAAAGGATAAAGAAAGAAACACATGTTGTCGCTCCCTTTCTCATTCTACCTTCATTTTGGAGATCGTTTTTACTTCTGGACTTGCTCCAGGGATAGACGCTCCAAAAATATGATGCGGTTACAGCATGTTCCAGGATGGCTATTTTTAACCGTTTTATTGTTGTGAAGGTGTGCCGACACGTTCTCACGTGCCAACTTGCAGACAATTTATATTGAGCTCTGTTCCGGCTCCATTGTGTTGTTGGGTTTTAGGGACAAATGCTGGAGGACAAAAACGACTTTCACCTTTTCCTCGCACAGAGATGCTAACCGATACCAACTTCAAATGGATACACCTGTCTGAACTGAAGCCATACTGCTGTATGTAGAATTACAAAGACCTTCTCAGAGGAGTGCTTGAAAACCGGAGCAGCTTTCCCTCTGAACAAGGATTAGGGAGACAAGTCTACAACTGCTTCACCAAATTTAGAAACCGAAAAGTAGCTTGGTACCAACACATTTCTGACATCATCTCAATGAGGTGTTGGATTGTTAGATATTTAATTCAGTGTTTGAAGGCAAAGGGCCGAAGTCAAATGAGTACATGCACATCCTTTACTTAAAAAAAAACACAAGGTGTAAATATCAACCGTACACTTCTAAATTCCTCCAGAGTGGTTATTTTAAACCACACGAATAAGCTCAATGACTGTTTCCAATTTCTTTGTAAACGGAAAGTGTCCTACCTGCGATATGAATGCCACTGGGTAGCATTTTATCTTTAGCAATACACAATGTACTTTTTACTGTTTATGTACAATTTGCAATGTCGTATTTTTGTACCGTAAGCGTTAAATGGAACATCAAGCCTGCTGCAGTCGACAACCATTTGATAGAGACGAAGTGCTTCCGAACACAGTTCTCAGACCTTCTTTACTAACGTTAAAAGATGTCTTGCCATATTTGAAGCTTGCCCTATAGAGCATACGCTTTATTTAATAATTTTTAAAAGATGTATTGTAACCAATGCTTGAATGACATGTTAGTTACCTGTCCAGAAACAAATACTATTGTAAAATTGAAGAATCACATTGTTCCCATTTGTCTGGTGGTACGTTTGACTGTTCTGTTCTGTTCTGTTCTCATGCACTGTCCTAGGCTGTTCATTTCGTCCGTGTATGATTTGGTTCAATTCTAATAAGGGCTTTTAAAAGTGGTTTGTGCTCTTAAAAGTTGTCCCTTTAGTCATCCCAAACATGGAAACTATATGTATATCAATACACACACCTGTATGTGAAACAAGCGCTTTCTATTGTGTGTACAGTAAATGAAGCAGCAAATGTGGATTTGGGAATATGGACACTTTAGAGCTGTTTTGTCTGAAACGGAAAGGGAGTATGGACCCACAAAATAGGCCAAATTTGTATGAACTTTTTAAAGCAATGAAAACTTAATTAACCAGCGTTAAAGGAAACCTTAAGCCAGCCACAGAACTGCAGGTTCATCCTTAAAAATTCTCTCCCATGGGAGAGAGTTAGAAAGACTGATCGGGCTTGGTTGGTAACTAGGGCCAGTTTTCTACTACGCTGGCATTGAGAAACACCATCTGCTGTGGCTCATTGACATGTTTACTCATTATATAATGCAGTCCTGTCTATTTATACATCAGGGTTAATAGAATATATCAGCAAAAAGTTGACTTAATCTAAACATTCTACACAAATTCTGTGTGTATGATATGAATATAAAAGAGCCTTTAGCCTCTCACAAACATGCAGACACTAAAGATAAGAATCGTTTAATTTTCCCTAAAGCTTTTCAAGGTGAAGAGTTAAGGGCCATTCACACTGACAGACACCAGCAGAGATAAAGTGATCAACATCTTTTATTTTTTATGACAGATCTAAGGCGACATGAGACTACAGAGAATTGATTGTTTTCAGGCAGAATTTAATGTTTCATAACCTACCGTTCAAAAGTTTAGGGTCACTCTCATTTTTTAAATAATACTTTTTCCAAAACGTATAAGAATGACGAACTCATCACAACTATATTCACATCGATCCTACAAACTCAGAAAACACAAACATCCTAAATCCTCATTCACATCGATCCAGCAAGCGCATTTGTTTGCTTAATAGGATAAAGCAAATTTCACCATGGGAATTTTGTTGTTAATGTCCAAGGTAAATCAAACCTGTTATATTTTAGCACTCTTGACATTTATTTAAACAGCTTCTTGTGGTCCCAACCTGTGATGCTTGTTTATTGTATTGAAGAATTTCATGTTCATCTTAATACTTTTGTTTTAAAAGGAATGTATTTGTTGATACAATTACCCTTTTCTTAACAAATTATTATAACAATTCAGACATATACCCTCGGATCAAAAGGTTTTAGGTTATGAAAATCGTTTCAGTCATGTGACCTTAAACTTCTGAAAGGTAGTCTATGTGTGCTTCTTTTTTCTATTCACACGCAGTCCTATATTGCATGTCCTAAACATTTACTGGTTGTGTTTCAAAATTCATGGAGTTGCAAGAAATGTTTATTACTATTCACTTAAATAACTGTACTCCCACCGGTAGCTTATAACGGGTGGAGATTCAATTCTATTGAGCTTCTATGCGGGCCTGCTTATGATTCTCCATTACAGTTAGTACACAGCCTTAGAAGGCAGCAGCCTACGTAGGAAACAGACAGCATGAGGCAGCTAACTAGATCTCCTAAACTTAGTCTCCTAAAACTCATGATTCACCTTTCATCTTTTCTTTCTATCTTTTTTTCAAACAGACAAAAATATACTTACATGCCCTTTAGTACCCTTAGAGAAACTGTTGATGATCCAACCATAACTACATAACTACAGTTCAAACAGCTTCCCGGATTATAATAGAATATGTTTGGTCACTGGCAGTGCAGATGCTGTGTTGCAGTAGCATCTTTGTTGGTTCTTCTGGTCTCTCTCTCTATCTGCCAGGAGGGTATGAGGTGCAAGTCTTAGCTGTCAGTGATATGTAAGTTAATATGGGTCTCCTGTGGATGGAGAAGGAGAGAGAGAGAAACCAAGAATAATATGGTACATGATGATGAAGAACTCTGGGTTGGAGGTGAGGAGAGAGCAGAAATCTGTCATCTTTTCCTTCAGTCTTGAAATTGTCAGTCTCTTTACTCGTCTAAAGCTACATTTCCAAATCAGCTGCGCATTTACTTCTCAGGTCTGGTTGTGCTTTGGGGAAGCATTTAATTATTCAGAAAAATCTTATTTGGAGAATTGTGAAGAGAGACATTAAAGACTGGGAGTTTCAAAAGCGAAGAAACCGGTTTGACTGAAGTGAACCTTTTTGGAAATAATCACAGATGTAGACAGTTTTTACTAGACATTTGTTGACTGTTGAGATGGTTTTATGTGTTTCGGGGCCCACTGTAAGTTTAGGAATAGTTTTAGCCTGAAGTGATAATTGTTATTTACTCGACCTCATGTTGTTCCGAACCATGACTTTCTTTCTTCTGTGGAATACAAAGGGGGATGTTACCATATGGTGACCCAAAAGCCCCCAAAAGTACAAATAAATAAATAAAAGTCCTGATTTCCAAAGTGATATATTTAAAGTCTGCGTGTGAGGAACAAACCAATATTTGCCTTCCACTACAGCGCTCAAATATCATCTCCAAACGTTTCTTACAAGACGTGAAAACCACTGGTGTCCTCAGTTCTGTCAGACATTTCCATTTCTGTTCCATTGAAAGAAAGAAAGAAAGACAAGTCATGCGGACAGGGACAATTGGAGGGAAAATGTTGGCTTGTTTGGGTTAACTATTCCTTTCAAGACTGGCTGATACGGTTCAATTAAAAAAGCCACAAAAAACAATGGTTATAATAGTCAGGTAGAGAGTTTCTGTAGGTTGGCATGAAAGCGATCTTACTGAATACTAATTAATATAAGCAATGTTATTATACTGAACATATGGTACAGTGAATTGTGATGTTTATGATGATGAAAGTGACGCTGATAGTTATGGCAATAGTAACCATGCCAACAGAACAGCAAAGAAGAAGTCAATCATTTCTATGGCAGTTTATGTACGTTAACATAGACACGGTCAAACTGATTGAATGGCTTTTCGAGCATCTCTTTAATACAGAAACATTGTTAAGTGTTCTTTGTATAAACTCGTTTAAAAAATAAAGAGCAGAGTGAAACTTCACTGAACTGTATCTGATTATTAATACTGAGAAATGCCACAAAAGGGTCTACAGGAAACATTGGTTTGTTATTTCCGGAATATTCACCAACATTCATCGTGCTTATTAGTAGTCTCACAGCGAGATGTTTGGAAAATGCCAGTCGACAGCCATCTGCAATTTTAACCAGCTCTTGTTATTTTAGTGATGTGCATAAATGGGTCGGTGAGTGGGCAGACATCAAAGTTTAGTAGCTTGTGAAATAAAATGGCAAAATCGTCTATCACAGCTGAATATTGTAATCGGGAACAAATAAGAAGGAACAAAAGCCTCCGTACTTTCTAGGTTACTAGGTTCATGAATATTAATCAGGTTGTGTGATTGGACATTCTCCCAAGGTTATCTGACAATGTCAACCGAATTTCTATTCATGAGCTATGCAATAACCACAGGACTGGTTTTACACACACACACACACAAATCTGGAGTATGCTGATGTGTTACGCTGAAGTACAGCCTCATCGGAACCTATTCTGTACAATAAGGCAGAGGTAAAATTGAAAAAAAGTGCCACTTGATGTTTTAAATGTGGTGAGATTAAAGGTCAACTGCACCTACGAGACCTTATGACACACATGCTGACTGAAAGACTGGATGATTTATTCTGTCATTATGAATACACTGCCATCAGCACATCAGGACACCAAACCTCTGTGTAATCTAACCAACGTTTCTACTGACAGAGGTCTAACTGCAATTCCAATAGGCTCTAAGTGCTGTCTGGGTTTAGTTTGCCTCCAAAAGCAGTCATCCCGTACTCTATGGACCTGGAGAAATACATATTTCTTTATGCGATATAATATCTGCAACAGTATGATGCTTGACAGACAAAACAAGTGCACTGAAAGTCATTGAAGAGACAAGTTATTACCATTTTTTCTAGAAAACAGAAACAAGTAACACTGCAATACGTCATTTACAATAAGACCAAGTAAGTGTTGTATCGTGTTTATAAATGTACAGTACCAGTCAAACGTTTATGATCACTTCACAAAAATATTCTTACAAATCTTTTAATTAGAAGATGTACATTGGTTGGAATTACTTTCGTAGACAAAAATATAATTGCGCCATTAATTTTGATCATTTGAGAACTTTTAAAAGTATATGTTTAAAAAGGATTGGACCAAATCAAGAATAAAAAGTAGCAAATAAGAGTCCAGCATAGGAATTTCTTCAACGTTTAAAAAGCTTCCCATGTTGAGACCTTCAGAAGATGGATGATGAAATCTTGCACATTTTTGTCAAAGTGTGACTACTTTAAAGTTGTTCAAATAGAACACACAATTCCCACAGTTACATATTTGTCAGTCAGTGGTTGATAGGTTTAGTAGTATTAAAATATGAAATATAATAGTATTCTAAATAAAGAATGAGTAAGTGATGTTAAACTTTTGACTGGTCTGTATGGACACATAAATACAGACTTCATGCACCGACTATTTTTTCAGCATTCACTGGCTCTGCTCCAAAAACTACAATGGCGACCACATGGTGAGCATTTTAATCCATTATCATAGATGCTCTCCTGATGTGATGTCTGTTACAAATGGCTACAGCATTATCTACTTGTATTTCCGCAACAAGTTGTCCATATAGCTGCTGAAAAGACATCTCTATCAATGAGGATAAGGGCGACCTCAAAGTTTCTTTCGTCAACCAAATGTGGACCGGATCAGCTAAATCACCTTACTGCTTTGAAAAAATTACATATGATGTTCTATCAACGTAGAAACACGGGCTGTTCTATGTGCACAAGCACTTATTGAATTAATTCTGTCGTTAAGAGAGGGGCCATCTGGGAAAGGGGTTGGGTCAGCAGTCCATTACGGCGGATAGATTTTTGCATCTCACTAAATTGATTAAAGGACATGATGAATAGCGAAACATTCAGCCACGAGGAAAACACATGGGACAGGATAACGTTAATAAAGAAGGGTGCGGAACATGAGATAAAAAAACAAATGTTACAGTCTAACCTCATACTACTGTGATATGGGACATTGCAGTGATCTCAAGAATAGCTTGGGTCAAGATGCTTTCTAATGAGCTCATCAAGGGTTGCTGGACGGTTTACACTGGAATAATTGATGTGATTTGAATAAGCAATCATTGGACGGAAGGTGCTTTTACTATGATCTTGTCAGGGTAGGTTATGAATTTATAATCATGTCTGCAGCATCTAATCCACCAGCTTCAGTAAACATGAATCAAAGTGAGCAACTGATGTGCTTATAGCCATAAAAACCAAAAGACTACGCAAGAATAAAATGTCAAATTGTATACTACAGCACATTAAAGGTCCAGTGTATGAAATTGAACAGGATCTACCTGTAGCGGTGAGGTTGTTGCAACCAACGGCTCTCTCCTTCCCTCGTCTTCGAAGTACTAGGGTGGCAGACACAGGAATGAGATATCGGCACGTTTTCGCTTCTTTTCCGTATTTACGAAACACGCTCTGTGGAACAGTTTGTCCGTTTAGGGCTAGAATAAACACAGTGAATTTCATGCAAGAGGACCGCTGTGTATGTAGATAGAAATAGCTCATTCTATGGTAATAAAAACATAATGCCTCATCATAAGGTTTTATACACCTCTGAAGACACAGTTATGAACAGTATATTATATTGTATTTTCTGTCAATATATCCTACAAAAAAACTACACAATGGACCTTTAAATAGAAGTTCCAAGACAAATGCATTGCAGGACTGCACAACTATGTAGAAAAGTACATGTTGTAAACAGAATATCTGGAGAACTAGTTGGTCTCAAAGGAAAAATTCTCCCTAACATCCCAAACAATTGCTATCATTTACTCACCCTGATGGCATCCCGAACTTGTAACTTACACTGAAGACATACATTAGAATCTCTCCACATTCAGTTTAAAGTGAATCTGGGTGATAAAAAGCAAGTTTCAAAACAGGAGTATATAATACAACTTCACACTTTATCTTATTCACACATCTGCATGCTCATGTAAATTTTGACTTCAATGTTGCTGAAGAAAGAAGATCTTTTGAAAACTGTAACCGAACAACATTGGCTCCCATTGACTTCCATTTTTTGGACTCTAAACCAGACATTTCTAAAATATTTTTTTCGTTCTACTGAAGAAAGAGAAGGACACACCTGTGGCAAGCACAAAAAAATAACCATCATTTTGTTTTCATTTATAATATTTATTTTCCAGAAACAAAAATCTCAAGTATAAGGCCAAAGAGGCTCTAAGCCCCGCCTATTAAGACATTCGGCCAATAAATTCAGTAGGGGATTGTGTACTGAAGAAATAAAGTTCAGTTTGGGCTCAACCACAGACAATACCTGCAAAAGCAAATTCAGACAGATGGACTGTGAATACTGCAGACAATAATGCTGTTCTCCCAAATCTCTCACACACGCTCACACATACACTCACACACGCGAGCACACACACGCACACAATACAATCTGTAGGTTCCTGAGCTGATATGCAACTACAAAAATGGACATTCAAGCAATGCATTATTCCTTTTCAGAGTGCAGCAAAATATATACACAAGCGTCTACAAAAGTCCTTAAGATGTAAATGCTGCTTGTTGAAAATAATTTTCTATACAGTAAAATCTTTACATTCTGATCATCTTGGAAACATTCATTATCTCTTAGGCTCATATTTCTATCATCAAAACTCCATCTACGACCGGAGTATTGACAAAATACAGTGCAGTACATACAGTACGATGCGTACTGTGATAGGCATATACAGTTTATTTATACTAAAACACAAACTAAGCGACCCACTTAGAGAGCAATAAGATAAACACAAACTTCTATAAAGGTGCAGGCATCTTATTGACTTCAAGAACTACTTGTAAACACACATTTTAAACTCAAAGTACACCACCTACGGTTTGAGCAAGATATGCAAAATTATTTTTGTGCCGTAAAATTTTGAAGCAATAATAAACATTTTATAAATTTGATAAAACTCCTTCACATTTACCATAAGATTTGGCAGTCCTTTTTGAGTCAACCTAGCTTGTATAAAAAATATAAAAATAGCCAAGTTTTGTTTAGAGTTGAAGGCTTAACTTTGTTTTTGAGCTTGTACTAGTAATCTAAAAACTAATAACTGTTTGGCAGCTAGCTTCAGTTATACTAAATACTAGAATTTACAAAATTTGTAACAGCTTCTTTTAGCAACCAAAAAAACCTGTGTCTTTACAACTGTGAAAAAAGTCAATAAAGCCATATTTAAAATAAAAAAAAAATGAAGAAATAATATACTTTAAACGTGTATACAGTTTTACATTGTACTTCATTGAAAATACGTAACTGATATAAATTTATAGCATATATCATCTCACAGATCTCATAAAATCATCTCCTGCATCAGTGTTGTAGCTGCTGATATACTGTTTATGTGGATAAATAATTCATTTATTTTCTCTTAAATGAACAAAAAAAATCGGTAAAAACTAACTCTGGTGGTTAGTAGGAAATGTTTTATGTGATATGTGAATGGTAATTCTAAAAATATAATATTCTTTCAGATCCCACAATGTTAATGCTGATACTACAAACTTTTTCATGTTGCTATGCTTTTTTTTTGCACATGAAACAGTAAAATACTACAAATAGTAGAACACTTTTTCAGTAACGTGCACAGTAAATGCATATATTGACCAGTTATATTTTGTAAAGCAAGCTCAAAACGTTGTTACTTCGGCATCTATAAATTACATTCTTTAAATACTATTAAGAAATAAAAACTATTATGCATTTACTATGAAAAAAAACCTAGTACTTCATCTGGAAAGTGTCTGACGTCTTCTGCTAAATATAAGAAGCATTTTAGTGATTCACAACGATGAGAAAATGCTATAAAATGATCTTCCAGATAAAATCAATACACAAAAAAAATGTCTCTGAAACAAACGTTTACTTTTGGGTGTGTGTAAGGTGGAGGAGAATGAAAAGATGTTAAAAGTGCAACTTGAGTCGCTTAAGGAATTATGAGAATCTGTAGTTGTTGAAGAATTTTCGATGCTGAAAAACTCGAATAAAACCCGCAAGTGATAATCCTGGTTTGTTCCTTTTGGAAATATTTGTTGAAGATTTAAGCCTCGTGAGCTATAAACTGGACCAGTTCAGATCAGAAGTGTCCAGAAAGTCTGCAGAAAATAAACTGGAGGGGGCGTGTCCATTCAGATTCATTATTCCCAGCCCCTCCCCACCAGGACCACTCATTCCAAAATCAATCCAATCCATGCTGTCAGGGACAGAGTCTACCAAATCTGATGGCGAGTGACTGGAGAAACCCAGGTCACACGTATCCATAGGCGAACAAGTGTGGTCGAGGATACTTGGTGTGCTGAGCATTTGGTTGTGTAGGTCCACGATTAGCGTCATGGGTCCGCCCGGCTCCACACCCAACAATGGTTTGCCAGTAGTGCTTTCTAAGAAATCTTCAAGACGTCCGGTTCCGGTGTCAGAACTTCTGGAAGCATCACGGGGACGTTGAGGTTCTAAAACCAAAGTTTGGGGCACATCACAGGGAGGGGCGGAGACATTGAGATGGGATGGGTTTAATGAAAGGGGTGTGTTTGGACGGAGATGTTCAAGAACAGGATCAGGGCTGGCTTTGAAATTTTCAGATATGTCTGTAAGATTTTGGAAAAGCAATCAAATAGTTTTTAAAACAAAAGGACATCACCATTGGCCATGTGACCAAAATAGGAATAAAAAAGACAAATAAATTAGTAAAGCAAGAAAATTACCTCCACGTTGAATTAGGATGTCAAACAAGTCATCGCCATGCCGATTACAGCCATTTTCCTGCAAAAACATCAACATCATAAGACTAATACGAAGAACTGTCGATCACAAAAAATTCCAGAAATTAAAAAAACTTCATAATTTCATTATCTAGGAAAACAAATTGCATGAAAATGATGCCAAATCAAAACAAAATGAAAACATGATGGACAAATTCATGTAAATTTTAGAAAACAAGACACTACCTGGTGACCAAGAGCAGTGGAAGAACACAAGTATGAGGTTGGAGATGAGAGCAAAGCCCGCTGGTCCAAACTTAGACACATTTTCTCCTGACAGACAGAGATGGAAGAGTATTAAAAGAGTGAGTTTGGGCAGACAGACAGAATGAAATGATAAAACATGCTTGAAAACATGAAGAGTGCTACTAAACAACCAGAATGATTTAAAGACAAACGTGGAAAGGTCTTCAGATGTTACCACAAACATGCTCAGCTCTTTTTATATTTATAGGCGTACAAATCTGCGCTCTGGTAATAAAATCTGTGCCATAAAGCAGCATAGACAAAACTCAACAGTGGTTCTTATTAAAATTCCTGTCTTGTATGACAGATTTTGTTATTAAGGTGTAGAAAAGAATCTCGCTGGGTAGAAGAAAGATTTAAGCTTGAAGTATATGCTCTGTTCTGAAACCTAACTGCTGTCTGTTGCCTACATAGTTTTGAAACAACATCCTGAAAATAAACCAAGGTCAAACTTTACAGGTGAAATGTAAGATTAGTTAAAGCATAACATATTACATTTTGAGTTCATCGAGTGCTGATGTTAGTTCACTGTACATTAACTAATGGTACTAGATACAACTTTGGATTTTAAGTGTGTAACTAATATTATTTGACACATAAAACATATAATATAAAATATATTTATTATACATTTTATATTATTACACTACCTAGTATTCTTCTAAAAGAAGAGAGCTATATGTATGAACCCTTGAAGACCCTTACGTTACTGTTGTTAGGAGATGAAGGTACAGGACTCGTGTTGCTCACCGCATCCACTGAAGAGAAGAAATTTTGATGGTTGGCTGGGGTTGAGATGGATGCAGAGTTTGACTTTTTGTAATTGTTCGACACTTTAAGTGCCGGCTTTAGCGCCTGTGAAAGTAAAACCATGCGTCTCAATTAGTCTCCATGCTAATAGTCTAACAGCTGATGCCTACAGTTCTCATCTGAGGTTCACTGACAGTGATTAGCAATTAGCGTTTAATAAGCGGGTTTAAAAGCCTCATAATCGTTTTCAATGACAAGCAACTAATGACTATTTATACATATCATTCATTTATACTGTATTGAAGAAAGGCGGCCATTTTCTATATATTCTACTATAGAACATCTTACTGTGAATACCACACAAACAGCGGTCCTGGACAAACCTTTTTGATTGGCTGCTTCAAAATGACGGTTTGTACGGGCTCTTTAGATTGGTTATTATTGTTGGTCAATTCAGCGACTGACCGGCTCGGTGGCCTGTTGGGTGTGGACTGTAGTCTCTGAAAATGACATCAATTTCAGTCATTGCATCAAAATGTTATACTGTAAATTCTGACTGAATGTAAAAACAAATCTTACCTGAAGCGTGATATCATTGGTTGTTTTGCCACTGAGGTGGACTCTGGCAGGTGCCTCTGCGTTTTGATTTGACAATGTTAGCAGGAATTGGTTGCCATTGCTGTCAGTCACAATTGTGGGGGCGGAGTTAGATTTGAGTATATCCAAAGTCAATGAAGAAACGGGACTTGACTGCTGGTTCGTGTCCGACTGAGACACCTGCTTAAAAAAAAAAGGGTTAGCAAACCCTCCAACACATCCCGTATTTAAGCAAATACTGCATTCAACAACACTGTGGAAAGACTGACTTGTTTCTGTAGAGTTGGCTTGGCTTGCATCACGCTGTGTTTCTGTGTTTTCCTCTTCCTCTGATGCACTTGTTGCTGCAGGTTCCGTTGATTCTGTTGCAATACAAGCTGCTGCTGCCGCTCCTGATCTAGTTCCACAGCTGTCTGCATCCTCTGCTGCAGCATCTGCGTCTGCCCGGCCTGTGGGAACACCCAAGGCTCTGTCACCATCTCACTCTCCTCCTGCACCTCTATGACCTCCTTTTTCACGGTGACCGTCTCCATAGTGACACCAGCAGGTTCCTCTTTCACTCGGACGGGCACACCCACGCGTTTGCCCTCCAGCTGCGAGCGCAGAGTCTCCACCAGCTGCTGCTTCTGCAACAGCATGCGTGTGAGCTCCTGAATGTGCCGGTCTTTCTCCTGCAGCATCTGGTCCTTGTTCATAGGGGGCGCTGTAGGCTGGGACCCCAGACAGCAGGTCACAGGCACTTGGCTTTCGTGCTCATCTTTAATGTGGACGGTTGTGGTGAAAGGGGAAGAGGGCTGCAAGGTTAGCTGGGTAAGAGGAGACGTCACCTGAAAGGAACAAAGATTTTCAGTAGCAACCCATTTCTATCTGGCTCATGGTTTATGTTCTGCCGCCTTTTAAATTCTGACATTTTCTAAACAAGAAAAGTACATTTCCGTCATTCCCTGTGGCAACATAATGAACTTCATTTTGTACCTACAATAAAAAAAAGTAAACATAAAATGGCCTAACGTTTCAAGGAACTTCCCTGAGGGAAGAGCAAGAGTTTAAGTCCTGAACAAAAAAACAAGGCACTTACAATTTCTCCAAAAGCATCCCCATTATAGCTCATTTCATCTGGGCTCATCCCGGCCAATGAGCGCTCAGAGTGGGTGGGGGAAACTGGAGGGGAGGAGCTAGTGCTGCCAAACTGCATGCTCTGTGGTGTTGTCGTCTTAGCCCCGCCCCTTTCCACAGTGGCAAATGGGAGGGAAGTGACCGCTACGTTGCTGTCTGTTGATTGGTTAGGGGAAGAAGCCCCTCCCACTGCAGGGGCTGAGTCTGGGGGTTGCTGTGGCATTGTGTGGTTCTTAGATGTTGGCATACTTCCACTGATCTGTTCATGAAAGTTCTTCAACCGTTCGATGAGGTCGTTTTTGGTTCCTGATACAGTCAAGCCACGCAGTTTAAGCTCCTGCTTCAGCTCTGCCACCTACAGGAAATGCGGAGAATGACATCAATAATGAACAGTGCGTTTTCTTCATTTACAAAAAATCCCAGCAATAATCAGACACGGAATAAAGAATCATTGTTCTACAAGTGCAGCGGGAGATTTTGTTACCTTTAGCTCATCCAGGTTGGGAGGAAGAGACCCAATTTTAACTAAGTTTGATGTTATCTGGTAATGCGGAGCAGCAGAATTAGTGGATGATAAATGAGAGGGCGGGGCATTCTTGGATGGTGAAGAGCCATTGGATGAGGCAGGCTGTTGATCAGCTGGAGGCCTTTATGTATAAACATAAATCAATAAAAATTAGTTAATTTTCATTTACTCAACCTTACTCAACTCTCATGACTTTCTATTGTATTATATGAAATTTTGTAATGAATTAGCTGGTGAACACATATCTAGAGGCGTGTCTTACTTGGGCGGTGCCGGCAGTATGGTGTGGTAGTTGTAGTTTTGCTGCTGTTGGTTGATGATCTGCAGTTGAAGGAATAGTTGCTGCTGACAGAGGAGTTTGGCGTATGATGAGTCCAGCAGAGGTGGAGGATCACGCTCTGCTTTTTGATCCGGAGGAACATACTGATGGTATTTCAGCTTCTTTACCTTTGGCTTATTATCCCTCACCTTCTTGGTGCGCTGAACAGTACGCTCAGCAGACGCTTTACTGCCACCCTAAAGGAGTAAGAGGGAGAGAGATCAAGACTGATGTTGCATCAAGAGGCTAGTTAAACATGGAAACCACCAAAAACAGGGAATGCAGAATTTTAAAGACAAAGATCATACATCAATCCACCTTGTATAGTGGTTCGCAGAATGGGGCCGTGGCCCCTGGGGGGCCCCGAGATGAATGGCATTTTATGAGATTTTAATATTTTATGCAACATCAGAAAAAGGACACCACCAACCAAAAGAATTGATGTTCCTGCATTGTAAAACTGAACATATTTTTGGTTTAATATAAATTCTAAGTTTAAGATTATACGTCTTTATATGGGGGGCCGCAAAGCGATCCACTTAACACAAAGGGGGCCTTACAACGAAAAAGTTTGAGAACCACTGATCTACCATATTTTTTTACCCGGAGTGACATTTCCCCTTTTAGTTCCAGGCACTGCATTTGTTGCTAGTTGTCCTTTAAACAATTAAGCTATAACTAATACAATCACAATCTGAATAACATCATATGTTTTTGACTCCTTTTAGCCGTTAAAGCGCTTAAACTGTTTCTTTTTTTTATCGTTCTTTAACCACCTTTTTGCCTGCACTACTTTGTAACAGATTGACAAACAATCCGTGTTGAACACACTGTTGAGTTAAGACTGATATGATCGACCAGACGACGACCTTGTTAAAAATAAATTTCAGCTGCTCATTTCAACATTGAGATCTTCAGAAGGACATGCACAGCAAGAAAGACTAAACACAGCGAGAAAAGTTTTGCCAAACATTTGCACATGTTATCATTAACTTCTGCTTTTTAGGAATAAAAGCTTATCCAGCTTTCTTATTTTTACGTCACCATGACTAGATGTGGTTGGTAAGTAAATGTGGGCGGCATGTAAATGTGGGCAGTCATGCGATGAAGCTACAAAGTCAAATTTTTGCAGCCAAGTTTAAAAACAACTCTTTTTGAATCGGAAGGAACTTTGACGAAAGTTAGAATATGTTTGTAGAATACATCAGTCAAGTCATCAGTTAATCTCAAAAATGTGAGTCCTTGTGTAACAAACCCCTTTAAATACATGAATATGTGAAATATGTGAATATTTTAAACCAGTACAGCCTCACTGAGGGCAGAACATTTGCAATAGCCATTTATAAAGAACATGGACACAAAACAATCTGCCACCTTTTGCAGTGCAAAAGCTTGCTTCTGGCCCGCACCATTGGCCAGCTTCTGGTGAGGGGCAGGTTCAGCTATGCTCAGCAGTGGAGGCGGAGGAGGAGGGGGCGTGACCTAAGAGAAAAAATAGAGAAGCATATTAACTCAAGCTACTGCGTTATCTTTGCATGACTGCATTTCGAGAAAGTGAGCATGTGTGTCCAAACGTGACTAAAGGACTGAAACACAAATGTGTGGAGATGATGTAGTGTGATTGCACGCTGTATGCGCGTGTGTGGAAGTTTAATGAGCCGGGTGAAGCTGGTTTGCCCGCTGTGGATAATTCACAACTCTGGAGAGCTGAGTGGGCATAAACAGCCAGGCGGAAACATCAAAGCGAATGTGTGTAATATGTTGATGATAGATTATTACTTCAATACCATTGAGAAGAATTAACTGCAGCTGCGACAATTCATGTATTTCTAAAGGAATTAAGGTCAGAATGTGTGAACATGAACTACACTAGTGTCTTCATATTACAGAACCATTTGCATCTGGCTAAAGTCATTAACTTAAAATGAATAATTGTTATGTCATAGTATGTGCCATGGACCTGTGGGTTTAAGTTGAGCGTGTGTGCGCACCTGTTTGGGTATGGTTTCGCTGGCTAGTATCTCAGGTGGTGAAGGTAAGTGGGCGGAGCCGGGAGAAGAGTCCGGGCAGACTACTTGCTCAGGTGAGAAGGCGTCGCTGCTTTCCTCGTCAAATGAAGAGCTCTCGGCAACGACTTTCGGAAACTCTGTATCTGATGTTGTGAGAGAATAGGGAATAAAATGAATACAAGAAAACTCACCCATGCAAAGACAGATTTTTTACAATGCCACGGTGTTGCTATGTTGTGTTTACTGCATTTTTGTGATTGATATGTGGTTGCTAAATGGTCCTTGTAAAAAGAATCCTGTTTATTTACAGTTCAATTGTCGACAAGATTTATTTTGAGAAAATTAATTTTGAGGTAAGATTCATAACTGCAGCACAAGCCGTTTGGGGCGAATTATCACAATTTTTTAAATATATTTTTGTTAAAAGAGTGACTTATAGTGACATTTACCTCAAAAATATTTTTTTACAAATATTAATTAATAATAATTATTTACAAATAATGTCAAACTAACATTTCCTAGAAATCTGTACCTTTAAACACAAGTAAACATTATTTTGTCACCTTGGAATTATACAGTAAGGTTGTATCTGCATCCTGATCAATTTTGAGATCCTGATCTATAAAGTTTTTGCATTCATTTGACTTTGTAGATAAAAAACTTTTCTTAAAAAAAGTGCCAAAACGTACTCATTTACAACTTATGTAAAGAAAAGACATTATATAATATAAGAGTATAAAAATATGTAAATAACTCATTCATAACCGACATTCAACACAATGTAAAAAAATATTTGATCTTCGCTGTAATTCTTTGTTACCATACAGTAAATCTTTAAAGAGATAGTTCACCAAAAAATGTAAACACTATTATAGTTTACTCACCCTCTTGTCACTTTTGACCTCTTTGGCTTTCTGTCTTAGGCAGAAGACACAAGAAGATATTTTGAACAAGTTGGTAACCGAACATGGCGGCACACTTTCACTTCTATTGTATGGACACAAAACCAATGCAAGTCAAAGGGTGCCAGTTACCAACATTCTTCAAAATATCTTCTTCTGTACTACTAAGAAAGAAAGTCATACGGAATTAAAATGACCAGATGGTGACTAAAAGATGACGGAATTTTCATTTTTGGGTGAACTATCACTTAAACCTTGACTGTATGATATTTCTATTTATTTTAAGCTTGCTCGGAAAGTGTTATCATGCCCATAATCATTATGTCTCTAATGACATTTACATTTACATTTAGTCATTTGGCAGACGCTTTTATCCAAAGCGACTTACAGTGCACTTAATGAACCTCTTGGAGGATAAGAACAGTTTAAGTCGCCTTGTACAGACATTTTTATTTACTCCTGTTCACGCAGCATCACGCAATGCAGTATTTCATAATCTCAGCTCCCTATAAAGTGGCGAATACGTACAAAAATATAAATTCCCCTGTAATTAATTAAACTTCATGTTTGACGCATACCAATCTCATCACCATAACTCTGCATTTGATCAGCACCCCATGCACCACTGCAGGAACGCCACCGAATATAAATATGAAGATAAACACGCACATACAGTGAGCTCTGGTCTGCCCGTGCGTGACTTCAAAGTGAGGAAAAATAGAGAGGGATCCATGAAAGTGTTGAATGCAGAGAATATAAATGCAGATTTGAGCCTCAGTGTCACGACTGAGAGCATCAGATGATCGCTACAACTAAGATTAACGTTAAAAGGGAGCTTTGCTTCAGTCCACTGGCAGGAACAGTGAATGAACAGACAAAAGTGAGAAGAAAATGGACGTGAGAGGGATGGACAGATAAAGGGATTTAGATGGGCATTAGTTGAGAGAATATCAAAGTGAAACGAATTCCTTAAAGTTTACCTTCTTCAGAATTTTCTTAAACTTTTGCAGCGGTGTGCAGTGAACCCAGTTTTAGTAAAAACAACCTGCCTTAATGTTTTATTTAATGCACTGACATTCATCTTTGAGTGCAGACTATGGATCCAAACCCTTTTTGGTACAAATCTATGTTCAGTAGTATGACCTTAATCTGGTACCTATGATGGCTTGTTTGAGGGTGCTGTGCAGTGGGAGGATGTTTTTGTGAATGAGCTCCATTGGACCGGGCCGCTGGGAGATTTTATCATTCAGGTCAACGGCCAGACGGGCTCGCTTCAGAAGAAGTTGTTTGGCTTGAAGAGAGGGTTCAGCTGATGTCTCTGTGTATAGACCGTGTATTGACTTATTATCACACTTATAGAAGATCAAGGATCATTTGTGTAAATTTAATTATACACTCACCTAAAGGATTATTAGGAACACCATACTAATACTGTGTTTGACCCCCTTTCGCCTTCAGAACTGCCTTAATTCTACGTGGCATTGATTCAAAAAGGTACTGAAAGCATTCTTTAGAAATGTTGGCCCATATTGATAGGATAGTATCTTGCAGTTGACGGAGATTTGTGGGATGCACGAAGCTCCGGTTCCACCACATCCCAAAGATCCTCTATTGGGTTGAGATCTGGTGACTGTGGGGGCCATTTTAGTACAGTGAACTCATTGACATGTTCAAGAAACCAATTTGAAATGATTCGAGCTTTGTGACATGGTGCATTATCCTGCTGGAAGTAGCCATCAGAGGATGGGTACATGGTGGTCATAAAGGGATGGACATGGTCAGAGACAATGCTCAGGTAGGCCGTGGCATTTAAACGATGCCCAATTGGCACTAAGGGGACTAAAGTGTGCAAAGAAAACATCCCCCACACCATTACACCACCACCATAATTGCATTAATGAGAAATTGAACAGGTGTTCCTAATAATCCTTTAGGTGAGTGTATATGATAAATAAGGAAATACAGAAATAAATAACACATAGTCCTAACCAGCAGCAACACTCACCTTCTAGAATATGCATCCTGACCAGCTCTGATCTTTCTGGACGGCAACGAATCTTTCTCTTCAGGTAGTCCTCCGTCTAAATAATTAATATAAGAGAAATAAAGAGTTTAAGTTTTGACTAGAGTTTTATTTGGATTGAGAATAACAACACAACTAAAACACAACTAAAGCGGAGAACATCTTACCCTGGCTCGCTCTAAACTTCGTCTTTGTTCGTGAAAGGAAGCAGAACTTTTCAGTGCTGGAGAGCAAAAGACATTTGAGACAAAAAACTATTAAAATCTGTAACAAATTTCTATTAAAAAAGGTGCGAAGGAAAACATTCTTTGGTAAATGAGAGAAATCAAAAAATAGCTCAAGCAGAGCAGATTACAGGAAACACTTACACGTCAATGTGAAAAATACATTTCATAGCTTTTTCTGATCGGGTGAAAATGTTATTTTCATATTACTGAAGAAAAGCTTAAACTTGGGAAATAGGACAAGTAAAAAAGCGAGAAACAACGTTTAATGGGAAAAGAAAAATCTAAGAAATAGTTACTTATAAAAACGGCTAGTACCCGAGACAACATATCTAAGAATTATACACAGACATCATTTTACTATTTATTGCACATTGCACATAAGCATCTAAAAATACTTAATAATGTGCGAGACACATCTGAGGTAGAGTTGCTCGCTCCATATTTAATACACCCTGAAACATGGCTTTCCTCAAGCTGGTTATCATTCATTCATTCACTATGTCTCTTGAGATTCTAGAAAATTCCTGCTGCTGAATAACAAGCAAAAGAGCACAGATTTATACTGTACTACCAACCAAAACATAAGGAAATGAGCAATGAAAGAGCGAAAAAAACAACAGAAAGAAATTAAAACGGAACAAATAAAAACAGACAGAGAGAGGTCTATAAAAGCTAAAGAGAATGTGTCTGTTTCTAAGGAGGCTTTTGGGTCATATTGGTTCATTCTGTGCCCACAGCAGAGTATCCTTTTACATCGCTGCACACGCACACACTCCAAAGCCAAATATGCCTCATAACCGTAAACAGCCAAACACAAAAACAAAGCCATCTGCCTGAAGAAGTGTGTGAGATCTGTGTGATAAAAACACTTTGTGTGTGTGAACCATCTCATCATAATTTTCCGCTCTCACACCCCCTCTTACATCACATCATCCAGCAGCCATTTTGATACGGAGCAAACTTCAGCGTTTATATACTGTTATGCATAATGTAATATTCAGTAGTGATTAAAATTCATGTACGACCTTAAAAAAATGTAAATCATCACCCTTATTGAAGAGATATTATTAAAGATGTATTAAAGATGTTGCATGAGAAGAATTTAAGAAGGCTTGGCAATAAGTGCAATTCATTTCCTGTAAGACGAATATTAAATGAGAAACCCATATTTTCCCGATACGATGTAGTTGACATTTTATTAAAATAATTTGTCATTTTCACTCTTCCATTTTCATATACTTAACTTGAAACTGTTCCAAACCTGTATAAATCTCATTGTTCTGCTGAACACAAAGGAAGATATCTGTAAGGAAATTTTATTCTGGGGTACTATTGACTACAGAAGTAGGAAATGAAACTACTATTGTAGTCAATGGTGCCTCAAAACTCTTTGGTTTCCCACATTATTAGATATTATCTTTTTTTATGATCAATAGAACAAAGAAATTTAGACGGGTTTGGAACAACTTCAGGATGAGTAAATGACGACAGAATTTTCATTTTTGGGTGAACTGTTACTTTAACCAAGACTTATTTTCTCCATTTTATCATCTCCATGATAACACTTTGGGCTAATACTACAGTATTGATGTCTCTATTTGTCTCTGGTTAAATGTTTCTTGTTTAAGTAGTTAAATACTTTTTTGATCTATTCAACATAATATGTAATAATGCAAAATTATAATCGTACATTTATAATCGTTCATTTACAATGTGCCCAGGGCCAAAATACATAATCCATTATTTTCATTCACAGCCTTGTTTATAGCATACATTTCATTTTGGTGTGGACAAGCCTAAAAAAAATGTAAGAAATAAAGAAACAAGCAAACTTGTGTTGTGAAACCATACATCACTTCAGTAGTACATATCTGTGGAGACCTCAGGCTGCATTCAATTTTGTGTTGTTTTAGTTTATGTAGTCAGGATTTGAAAGAAAAGTCCCTGTGACCACATCCATGTAAAAAAATCAGAGCTTGAAATCACAAACGCACGTATGTGCACCTGACACAGGCCCTAGATCTAAATTGTACGCTTCCTTTCTGGGTATGTGCTGATGACACAAGTTTAAGAAGTTTAAAGATTTTACTTCTAAACAGAATGGGCCTTCCTTGTCTAAATCATCCACCTGCTATATCAACTTCCACATGTGAAATCTTGAGATGTACTACACCAGGTGCTCCAGAGAAAAGTTCACTGACATTATTGCTGACAATGTATAAATACTGTTACTGAGAGACTTGCAGAAGTAAATGAAATGGCGTTTTATAAATGTAAAACAACAGATAAAGAGACTAAGGGGATTCAAGTCGACAGGAAGTGAAAGGAAAAAAGCGAAAATGGGACTCAAGGACATTTAAAAAAAGCAGATACAGCTACATTTCAAAATTTTAGGTTCGGGTCCGTTTTGCACATTTTTCCTTCCTGTTTGGTTGCATATTTAGATGCAGACAGTTATTGTGAGAGTGCTTTAAAGCAGTGGTTCTCAAAGTGGGGGTTGTGGGCCCCAACATGGATCCACGGGGTCCACGGATTTTGTGGTATTTTATGAAATATTGAAATTGATCATAGTTTTATATAGTCAAACATCAGGCAAATAAGAGCACCATTTATGGATGTTCCAGCATTGTGTAACTGAACATGTTTTTGGTTTAATTAAAATTCTAAATTTAAGATTATATGTCTTTATTTGGGAGGCCGCAAAGCAATAAACTATGCACAAAGCGTGCCATACAATGAAAAAGTTTGAGAACAACTGCTTTAAAGGTTGATATCTGTTATATGTTGTCGTGCTGTTCTCATTTACATTTAGTCATTTAGCAAAAGCCTTTCTCCAAAAGGTTCAAGGTTTATGCACCTTTCACCTAAACCACCTTCAATATTCCCTCTTAAGAGTACACTATCTAGTTTGCTCAAAGTGTGTAACTATTACCAATAAACCAATGAGAAAGTAATTGGATTCGATATATAAAACTGTGACCTTCGTCTGGAGATAAAATGGGAAACATGGTGTATATTTAAACACACAACTTATCACCTGTTCTCTTGCTCGACTGGGTTTGTGTGTGTAACCCAAATCAAGTGCATGGCCAGTCATGCACTCCCGTTAAGAAAATAGGTTTAATTCAAGCGAGCATGTTTGTCTAATAAAAATTAGATCCACCAGAAATAAGAAAAATCGAATCGACTCAATCAAGAAATTCTTCATAATTGTCATATAAAGATCGGGTATCATGCTATGTCACGCAGTCTGACTTCTTTACACTGTTAAACGTGCTGGCTTCTCATGCATAACATAGTCAACTTGTTATAAAAGGAGTTGGACGTATGATGTAGTATTTCTGAAGTTGATACACTCCCCCAGCACTCCATCTCATTTCGGAAAGTTTTTTTATAATTCTGGATCCCTGTGTCGTCAAAGGGATCCAATTCCATTTATTGGCCATTCTCCCGGAAAACCATGGTAAGGCAAAAGAAAGATTTGGATTTGGAGATCGTTTGAAACTGATAGATGGCCCGGTACCAGTGCTAAAAGATGCCGGACATGAACTGCACACAGCAAGTCAAACTAAATCATACGTCTGTGTTTTGTTGGCAATCGGCGTGTACGTTCATAATGTACAAAACAAGAAGGGATTAATGTTATGATGTGTTGCTTGCTCGTGCTGTTGTTCCATCCCACTCACTTATCCCAACTCTAGAAGCATGTGTATTTCCGGAAATAATCGTAGAGAGCTGTTTCTCTCTTTTATAAATTGGTTCAACCTAAATACTCTTCGAAGATAGGACATATGCAATACTACTATTTAGGTACTCAAGATTAATATGAGATTGGCAGAAACTGCGTGTGATACGAGATCTTTAAGAATTTTCTAAAAAAAAATGTTGTTCAATGTAGCATGACAGGCGAGATGCTGATATCAGCACATATTATGGGACCAATCTGAATCATGACATAAACTTTCTAAAAAGAAGCGTCCTTGTTTGAACTCTCTACTTCTGCTTTGCTGTCTTTAATTTCTATGCGATTTCTTAACATGCCTTTTGGTGATTTAGCTTTTGAAACGCCTTTTGGCATGGTAATGTTTAATACATAATACAAACATAGAGAAAGATATTTGGAAGAATGCTTGTAAACAAACAGTTCTTGGCCCCCATTCACAACCATAGCAGGAAAAATTTCAACGAAAGTCAAAAGCGCCCCAGAACAGGCGATTTTCCATACTATCGTAGTCAAGGGTGGCCAAGAACTGCTTGGTTCAAAGTATTCTTCCAAATATCTTTCTTTGTATTAACCATAACAAAGAAATGTATACAGATCTGGAAAAACTTAAGGGTGAGAA
The DNA here is from genome assembly GCF_015846415.1 of Triplophysa dalaica. Lineage (NCBI taxonomy): Eukaryota > Metazoa > Chordata > Actinopteri > Cypriniformes > Nemacheilidae > Triplophysa > Triplophysa dalaica. The sequence goes on from NC_079548.1 coordinate 6,954,644, forward strand.
AATGATTACAGAATTAAAATGTTTTGGGTAAACTATTCCTTTAAGTTTATTCAAGGTCATCAAAGCATTTTGAATAATTTTTTGTCTACTAAGAATTCAGATGTGAATCTGATTTATTCTATAGCTTTAAGCATCACAACAGTCTGATCATTTGACTTGTATGGATAGTAATTCATCACCAGATTTCAACTAAATGTTTCTGTATGCCTAATGTGTTGGAGTACTGTGTAACAGTTGTCATGGTTACCACAGGAAGCAAAATGCAAAAAGATTATCACCTTAAGAACCTGTGGATCCCTTGACTTAACAATGCCGGCCACCACTGCCACAAATAGTTCCCTGTGTTCTAATATGAAAGCCTTTTGGCGTTGCATTAGCACTAATGGCGTACAGTACATTAGCCCATAATGGCTCCATGAAGCAGCCTGTAAAATTTCCTCCAAGGCTTTTAATAGAATCACTTAAATTTGATCGTTTAAGCGCCTGAAGTTTCTTTTTAACTGTACATCTTGCCGGAGACAAATTTAGCACAATTGTTTCAGTGGTGTGTAAACTGCATGTAACACGAGTGCCTTAAAGAGACTACTGATCTATAGTGAAGTGACTGTGATGTCTCGCAGAGCTAAACTTGTCAACCACTCTAGCACTTCCTCAAAGCTGAGCAGGACGGATCTGCAGAAATAACAAATTATAGCTGTCCGATATGCATCAACCAAATTAAGCAGCATGTTTAAATTTCTGTTTGCATAAACATCTTGATTACCAAAGATGACCAGCAGCCACGATGTTTGGATATGCTTTGTAATGAACTTAAATAAGGAGATTCATTCATGCAAGTATATTTTACCGCAAAATAATATTATGAGTTATAGAGAGGCTTAGAGATTTTTGTATGGAAAACCATGAAGCGAAAACCATGACTTCCGGTTCCATCGCTCCAAAGTCTATAGGTTTTTTTATTTAGTTTTGGTAAATCGCCCCAAAATAAGGGCTGTGGTAAACAAAACCTCGAAATATTTTCACGTATAATTCTATGAAATAAAAAACCAATTATAACCCGCTTGGTATTTTTTGAGTCTTATTGTGTCTAAAAAGTGGCGGTTGCTAACAAGTTGCTAAAAGCGACTACTTCCTTTGCGAGGACATTAGACGTCATCACTCATATAAAGCTTAGAAATAATGTATCAAATCCCTCAAAATGTAGATGCGGATTCATTCACGGAGTAATGACTTATCATGGAACATATTTTTAATAAAGTTTGAAAGAGTTGTCGTAGGCTTGGTGGTGGTGATGTTGATATAAAGCGACCTTAAAAGAAGTCTGTTTATAGCATCGTGTTAGCTTTTTACTTTTCCCGATTGTATTTCTGCTTCGAAAGTAACAATGTTGTGTTCAGTTGTAAAGAAGATCTTGATAGACAAAACGTGTAAACATCATAAACCTTTGTTAATCACAGAGCTTATTTTTAAAGATCTTCCAAACATCTTTGGCTAAAATGCGTAGGTTTCGGTCGAGGGAACCAGCGCGGCACTTACATCAATTCGTGTGGAGATATTTGGTAGTTTTCGCCTCAAAAGGACCTTCAAATGTTCCACGTGTGGGTGTTGATCGCAGTTACCTCATCATTAAGCATTCAGGTCATCCAGAAATTCTTCTTTAGCAAATATTTTCCAAAATAACAGAATCATCCATCTCCAGCCAACACACATGATGCAGACACAAGTATTTGACAAAAATCAAGTGCTGAAAGCCATCAGAATGGCAGTGAACTGACGGTTTGAGCCAAACAAGTCTAGTTTTGCTATGAATGATCCGACCTTTGATGCATTTCAGTGAAAAACCACTCGCAAAGGAAGTGACTTTGACTCAATCTTACATTTACCAAACCAAATCGGCATCACCGGCAGGATGACTGAAACTAAACCTGCCAACCTGAACCACAAGAGATCAAGATTTCATCCGGGTTCACACCAGGATGAAGATCACACTTGTTAAACTTCTTAAAAAAGCACAGCACAATTCGACTACATGGCTACCCGCAGATCTTGAAAACCAAATAACGATTTATATTAACTTGTGGTAGTAAGGTGTCAAAATTTCTTACGTGGCATGATCCCCTGGTTAACCAGTTCTTCTCGAGTCCTCCTCCGTTGAAGTTTGAGTTGAAGCACTAGAGGAAAAATAATAAAGTGTGAAAGCATATGGAGTCAGTCATCACCTAGGAAAATCTTACAAGTTTAAAAACACAATTCAAATTGATCTGACTTGTTGAAAAGTTAACACACTAGACATTATATACGTAGAGTCCAATTCATTTTCAACTCACGTACCATTGTGACTAAGATTAAGAACCACAAAATAACTAATCGATGCACATATGCATCAATAGAAAGATTGACTGACAGTTCATCGAGTTGCAACATCAGCAATTCTACCCAATTCAAAAGTACCTGCTAAGAACTACACAAATACACGATGTAGAACAATTCCATATACTGTAATAGCACGCAAAGCACACCAGAAGGCACGTCTTGTTCAAGCATACCTTCCAAATCTCTCGAAATACATCTAAAATAAGGAAACAATGCCATTTGTATGATATGCTGTGTTTCAGGATATTACTTTAAGGCGTTTCCCCATATTCAAAGAAATACAATAAATTCCAATTAAATTTAATAAAATACAGAATGAAAGAAGATATACGACTTGGTAAAGTACCCATTTTGCAGCTTGATGTGTCTCCTTCATTCTCCACTCCGACAAGCTCTTCCTGATAGCCGACGGTGAGCTTATCAGTGAGTGAGTAGAGAGTTGAGACTATGGTAAAATGTACTTCCTCTTCCTGTTTCATTTAAAACAGAAGCAAGTGAGCGAGATGTTTCCTAAGCTCACCACAGGAAGAGGTTGTCAATTACAGTGTGAGTTTGAGCTGAAGTTAAAATTATACTTTTAATGTGGCAAACGTCAATGCGTTAATATTTTAAGCAATGAGCTAATCCACAGTTGACAAAGAGTTGCAGCCATCAAATGGTCTCCAAATCAAAGAGAAAAAACATGAGTTCTCAGACAATCGGCGAACATAAATTCATAGACTTTCATACATCTCTGGTGGATAGTAACGCAAAGCATCTCTTGAGATATCAAACATTTATATGAAAGCAAACCCAAGTTCAAGTAACAGAAATGCAACTATAAGGGTTGGGGGATAGGAACACTCTCTCTTAGATAAATAATCTGTGATGAGGCGAATCAACTTTCACTGTGGTTTTGCATCTGACATTTTGATAAATGTGCATGGTCTAACCATGTGGCGGCACAGAGTAAACATTTAATGCAGATTTTAGTGAAACTCCTGTAAGACCTGGTAAAGTACACTGAAAATACCTGTCAATACCAGTTTGGAGGATCTATAGATAAAAATACAATACAATACACAAAACTATGTGTCAGAGGTGTATAAAGACCATACATAATGAAGCGTTATGTTTTTATTACCTTAGAATCAGCTATTCCTATCTACATGCTAGGGTTGGGCGATGTCTACCAAATGGGCATCGGACTATGACTAAAGCGAAACGTTGCAATGGACGATGACATCGCCTTGTGGCTTTATAAAGTAAGTCGTGTGTGGCTCAAGATGCGCAGAGACACATTTAAGTACAGCGCGAGATGGGCAGTTATTTATACAGTTATAAAATTAGTCGGGTCTGTGCAAACTGCGTGTCCTCTTTTTACAGCGCGATCTTCACAGTTATTTTGATGTTAAATTCAATGCAAGAGTTATAACGTCTTCTTTATACAAAGCGGGCTGCGCAGACTGCACGTCCTCAAAGGCAGGCAGTGAGAGGGTTTTATGCCCATTAGCTCTGTTCGTATTTGTTTACAGCACGATTTGCAGCCTGCAGCACATTGCATTAAATTCACCATGTTGTTTCTACAGTAGCCCTAAACAGAGCGCGTTTCATAAATACTTTTTCTCCTTCTGCAAATAAGAAAAACCTGACGACATCTTAGTTCTGTGTGAGCCGCCGTAGTGCTTCGAAAGGGGAGGATGGGTGAAGTGAGCCATTGGTTGCATTTTGTGACCTCACCACTAGATGCCGCTAAATTCCAAACACTGGACCTTCAATGTTTAAAAATATAAACCATATTCAATTTTTTTAGAAAGGATTTAGTATTTAATTATCTTTATAATAGAAACCTAATCAAAAATTATTTCGTTTAAAATAATTCGTCTTCTCACTCTAAACTGCTGTCCACAGTTCTTTGTCGCTACCAAAAATCAGGTAAAACTAAGACTACATGGGAAAACATATAAAATACATTTATGGTGCAAAATAGTACACAAGCACTTCTAATCCCAAAAAAAGTCTGTTCGGACTGTTGTGGTTGAGGCCTAAACTGGTCCGTACGGTTATATTTATTATCAGAGGGCCTTCCACACCTGTTGCCCTGCTGCACGTCATGTGGAACGGAGCCAGTGTTGCACCTGTCGCGGAGCTAATCGTGATCTGCCATTAGCTCATCACAACAGCTGCTGGGCTACTAAATAGCGATCTGGCTCGAGGTAAATAAAGATCCTGTGGAGAGATGACATCTAGAAGCCAGAAAGGTAGTGTGTGTAAGGCTTCAAAGGCAACAACAGCGTTAACAGACGTGTTGAAAGTCAACAATGAGGGTCTGACCCACTGCAAAGCAAGTGAACTGCGGCTAATGACTCCTAATCAGAATTAAAGTTCTTGGGTCGGTTGAGCGAAATTGTCAGAAAGGAGTGTGTGAATCTTTCTTCAGTGTCAGATTATGTTCTTCCAGCAGCTCGCACCGCAAATGGCAAAACACGGAATGCTGCCAAAACACATCATCCGCACAGTCGTGGTAAACGTGTTGACAGGAGCAGAGATCTGAAGGGCAGGAAATAAATGGTTTCACGGGCTTGAATCTAACTCGACTCAAGACTCTCGCAACGCTGAGGGTTTGTCTACATCTCAGCACTTTCTTTTCTGTCATATCCTTTAACTATAGTAAAACTACCTGTTGCAACTGGTATTTTGTCAGAAATGTTTTAGATATGTCCTGAATCTATTAGGAGAGGGGACATGATACATAATCGGGGAAAACAAAAGCATACAAAGTTGGGGGCAGGCTCTTTTGACTGGTGAGTAAGACCGTCTAACTGGTGAGGCAGACCGTCTAACTGCACCCAGAACAGCTTAGCAAACACATAGCAACACTCAAAAATCTCACCTTGCGTAGAAATGTCCACCCACAATATCACAGCATCATGGTGGAAAGTTTTTGTTTAAAAACACCACTCACACTTTCTTCAGAAACTATATCAGTTCTCATTTCTGTTTCTAAATGAGATTTCTCGTTAGTTTTTACAGAAACATTGTTCGAAACCATAGTCACATTTAACCATGGTAATCAGAAGTTATCCCTTGTTTTACCTTTAACCTGATGGTCAACACCCACAATTAAACTTTGGGAATTATCCCAATGTACTAGGTGTACGATCGCTCTGTAGCCTGGTTCTATGTATCCTCTGTCATACTGTACCTGACATTTCATCTTTGTAAAAGATCTCCGTGCTCCTGGTGAGTTACTGGGGATATCAATGTAAATTATGCCTCACGTCTCCAATTGCAACCTGCAAGTAACCTAAATCTGTAGTTAAAGTACAGTATGTGCATGAGCTTACACTTGATCTAGGATATAGCTTCCTAAATTTCAGAGGGCTAAGGCCCCCTAAAACTTATTGAAAGCACCAAGCCCTTCCTCTTTTTTTGTCATGGTCGTAAAATAATTATTAATTAAATACAGGTAGATAATAATATAAATGATATTATAATAAAATGTATAATAGATATTGTTTGTAAGGGTTAGTCTTCCCACATAAATTAAAAAAACTGTAGCTTTAACTATAGTAAGCTTTTTACGAATTTACAATAGTAAACCGCAATTTTTATTCATTTTAAGTTTACAATAGCTATACTATAATTACACTGCAGTATTTTTTCATGTACACTACGGCAACATTTGCATATCATATTCCAATGAATGTTAAATGATAAATGTATTGTTTTTGTTACAATTAAACTGCATTGATGTGGGTAGCAGGTCCAACATAAAAAAAATTGCAGTAAAATTCATAACTTTACACTGAGGTGCTATTTGTAAACAAGTAGTTAAAGCATAAGCTAACATGAACTAACAATGAACAATAGTTCCAAAGCATTTTTAATCTTAGTTCATGTTAAAATAAGCTGTTACTTAAAAATTTGTGTTTTTTAACTTGAGATTATGCCCCAACAAACTTGAATAAGTGTGACATTAATTAACATTAACAATGATCAATTTAGTTTTCAGCGTCTTTTCATATTTGTCAGCTTATGCATTTACTACTGTTAACAAATAACACCTTGTTGTAAGGAGATACCCATATTTTTAATAGAAAAATCGCACGTTAAAAATAAAAACGACCGGCCCTCACAATGTGTCAATCACATTTGGGTTCAATTTTCAAGTCAGACACACCGTACAAATGAGTGCCAAATACGAAAAAGCGCATACGAAAATTTCGGACTGTGTGTAAAGACCTTAAGCCTACAACACCGCTGTAGGCCATAGTTTGGAAAGCATTGATTTAGAATAAAAGGTTTTAGGATTTCCGGTTCATGTCAACCACAGAACATAGAATCACACAAACCTAAAATAAGTCATGAGGCTTGTGTTCCTCATTTAATATAAATCTATAGGATTTTATGGGGAATTTGATCATCAACCAGGCAAGACTGATCATCAGAACAACAACAGCACATGTCATTTCAACAAGTTCAATAATCACAAAGTTTGATGGTTTTGGTTCATATCTCTAACCTCAAGTATAAGCAATAGTATTAGTGATCCATTCAACAAACACCGCTAATGTGTGTGTTTGTCTGAACACATGCATGCAACAGGCCTCCACACCTTCTCTCAGACTCAGGCAAGCACGCCGTGCACGGTCCAGTCGGGCAGCCTGATCCTCCACGCCACGGCCGATTGGAGGAGACCCAAAAGGGGCGGGGCCAATGTGAAGGCACGAGCTGATGTCCAGCATGTCGATCGGGTTTTGAAGGTAAATAAATCTTTCGGCTGCAAAACGACGCACCTCAGTGTTTTTCCTACGTAGGATCTTCACGTTTTTAACTTGGAAACGCTATTCAGCCAGTCTCAAAGTCCCAACCTGTAACTGCCTTTCATATTGTGTGTACTTCAGTCATTCAAAGTCCAAGACGACCCAGAGCTTCTGCACGTCGGTTCGCACGCATCCAAATGAAAGAAAGAAATGCGCACAAGACGGTGGAAGAGAAATAAATTAGAAATAAGATGGGAGAAAATCTGACGTGAAAAAAACATCAAAGATCCAGAGCTCTTGCTGTTGCGGTGGTAGAATTGAGACTAAGAGCCATCCGGAGGGTGTGTGCGCGAGTGTGTGTCTGAGCAACTGACTGCAGCTGTTCCTTCAGTCACTCACACACTCAACCCACACACACACACTTCTGCTGAGTGGTGCGTGTTTTATTAAGCGGCCCACTCTACACTCGCTGACCTCTCGGTACTGGCAGCACAAAACACTTGCTGTGAAAAAAGTGTTTTAAAAAACTACACATGAAATAAAATCTCAGAAACACCACTTCCTGAAAATGGTTTGACTTCCTGGCAACAGAACAACCAACATCATAATTGCTGTGTGCTGAGTCTACAGAAAGTGTCTGATATGAGTCTGACAGCCGAAATAAAAGATCCTCGCGATCAGGTGTAAAATCCCCCCGTTCAGCAGGTGTTTCAGAGAGACGTTTTTAGCAAACGCGAGCGGAGTTGGTTCTGTTTAACACGTGGAAGTGTGAAGCTGCAAAGCGTTTGTGGAGGAGAGAAATAGTGCAATTAGATGCGTGTACATATAGACAAACTTAGAACTTCTGAAAACGACCGGATAGAAGGGTACTTGATTACTAGTTTTGCAATAATGCAGACGTCTGAGAGAGTCTTCCGTGTCTTGTGACCCAAAGTTTTAGATTTTGAATTTAAGCCACGTGCATAATATAAGATTTTTAAAGTCATTCAGGATTCTTGTTTGTCCATGTTATGCAGTACATAATGCTACAATGGATGTGTAATGCTACAAATATCGCTGCTAGCTTAGATTCAATATTGTTTATTCAATATTCATATTATTAATTTATTCTCTCTAATCCATTAGCCTCAACAATGTGCTTTACTGCTAATGGCTGGTTGAAAGCATCTTCTAAAAAGCTACTCACTCACTAACATGACAGTAAGAGTGGGTATATAGCTTAACTCCTCTCAGCCATTCTAATAGCCCTTCATAATAAACTGCAATACTAATACCATGCACTAAGTGGCGGTAGAGTTCAAAGAACATGCCAAATTTAAAACATGTACAATGTAAATGTCCAGGTTTTTTGAGACATTAGTTCCTGATCAGAACAAAAAAATTAAAAGATGCTAACTTGGTCATGCAAATAACACTAGAAAGCATTATCAGCTAATGGGAGGTTACATGCCATAAAAGTACATGCAATGAGGCAAAGTAAAGATTATCAACTTAGATTTTGTCATGAGATGCTAAATTCTTCAAAATGCTCCAGTTTTATCTCTTACACACGATTAATAGAATCTCACCATTCTTCCTCTCATGAATAGGAAGCAAGTTGGGGGCGGGCTGAAGAGACAGTTCTTGTAGCACACAGGTTACAACTTCACTCTGGGGGCTGGAGGCGGAGCCTGTGTTTATGGTAGAGCTGGTGCAAGCCGAACTTGACTCGTCCCCTAATAGGCCATCCACTGTCGCCATGGTTAAAGACAGAGGAAAATAAACAATCCTGAGGGGGAGAAGAGAGAACAAATTATTATTTCTGTTAACCTCATCTTTGTTTGGCAAAGTGTGTCTTAAACAGGACAAGGTGATGTTTTTCAGGAAATATGAAAGGATAGTTTCCAGGCAAAAGTACATTGTAATGATGTAATGTAACAGAAAGTCATGACTCATATTCCCAAAAAGGCATCCATCCATCATATTCACAGAACACATCCTATCAGAAGACTAAGAGGATTTATATAACCGCCCTGCAATAGTGTTTAAAACAACATTAACAAACTCTGAGGAACACCATCACCATGGTAACATTGTAACACACAGCATCATCCTTAAAACGTCAGGTTGCGATGGTATTTGATCTGCATAAACACACGGTAACTCATCACAATGCTGCGTCACAAATTCAGTCATGGCCAGATCTACTAATGCGCTCCAATTCATTGCTCTTTGGGTAGATAACAATGAAAAACCCCAGCTGCAAACATTATAATAAGTTTAACAACATTAAACTTGAACGATGGTTACATACTTTCTTGTAGCATAATGTAACTGCTGATAAAATATAGGACATATGAAATGTTGAAGCAAAATCGAATACGTCTGATGTTCAAATGGGGAATCTTCAAGATCTAGGACGTCTGAAGCCTTATTTTAGAAAGTCTGGAACTTTTAATATTCTGCGAGTAAATAAATGTTCCCGTTTCCGCTGTCTTCCTTGCAAGTTACTGCTTTCTTTGAAAAAGCAAAGATAATCTTATTTCGCTTTCTCAGTGGGCTTCAACAAAAACTTCAAGATCTCAAGTCTCAGAATCCACTCATGCAGGATTATCATACTTTCTTTAGAAAAAGCCAAGGATTACTGGAAGCTCCTGTTACTTTGCTTTGAATAACAGATAAATTCAGCACACAGTGCAGCTCTCTTATGGGGAAATTTGCAAGCTTCAGCAATACAACTATACGGAGCAGATCATTTCATCTTTTGGAGCTTGAAAGACAAAGTCACTACAGTATGTACTTGTATAGTATTTAAAAAGAGCCACTTTCTGTCAAAAATAAGAATTAACAGATTAACAATGACGCAAGGGATTCTTCACCCAAAAATGAAAATTCTGTCATCAGAATTGTTCCAAATCTGTATTAATTTCTTTGTTCTGATGAACACAGAGAAAGATATTTGGTAGAATGCTTATAACCAGACAGATTTTGCCCCCCATTGACTACAATACAATAATAGGAATCCTTTTATTTGTTCTGCTGCACACAAAAGAAGATATTTTGAAGAATGTAGGACAGCAAACAATTCTCGGGCAACTTTGACTATTAATGTATATTTTCTTACCAGATGAGTAAATGAAGACAGATTTTTCATTTTTGGGTGAAGTATCCCTTTAAGTACTTTAAGTACTACAGGCAAATGCTTTAGTTTTGATAGCAAGATCAGATTTTCAGAAATTCAGGACCGTTTCTGTGCTGATAACACTTTAGTCATGTGCTAAACCGGTGAGTCACGCTTGCTTCTGCTCATCAGACCATCTGAGTGGAATATGTCTCCATGGTGATGAATGGTGTCATAATAAAGAAACACATGATTGAGTGGTGTGTTCTGCTTATCTATGAAGTTTCTCAGAAAATGCTTTTTCAACTCATGACACTCTGATATCTCAAGACTATGTCAAAGCCATAGTTATACAAGACTAAGTCTACTTAAATAACCTATTATACATCACATTTAATATCAATGTGCCAAGCTCCGATGTTGCTTACTGAATGCAACCAATCTAATCCAACCTAGGAAAATGTACTACATTATTGTTGTAAAATAAGTGTAACACAAGTTTTTATGTTTTTTGCTTTTGTTAACTGTTAAGGTGGTTATATGAGTGTACGACGAGATCAGAACTTTAAAACGATCGGACATCCTGATGGAAAGTCAGACAGACACTCATCACAGCTCGAGGACGCAGATCTCTCTACACACGTAAACTTAATGTATATGATTTATTGACATTTATGGGAAACAGATGCTCTATTGCTGGGAACTAACTGCACGATCATCACTTAACATACATCACTGTTAAGATCACTATGCAGAAGTTTCAGAAGTTACGTCTTTGAACTGTAAAAATGTGGTCGGTCCACTTAGTTGTATCAGGGTCAAAATGCAAATTCTCCCCCTGGGGCAAATTCACCCTCTCGAACACTCAAGAACGGTGTGAGAGGCTTCAATGGTCTGTGCTTTATACATCATTATGAAGATGAAACTGACCATGTGGTTGCATAAACAGCTACAGTTTAAGACTGAACGCTTATGACAAAAGATAAGGTCACTGGGTCAGAATATCTTTACTGTACATTCGGTACCTCGGAACAGCAGCAGGTGGCTAATCCATGTCAGGTGCGTCCTACACCACCACCTGGTACTCACCCATGTGGCCCACAGTGCCAGCTGACGCTCAGAATCCACAACCAGTAGTCACACCAGTAGGCAGTGAGGAAAAAGTCCTGTCAAACTTACAGTTGAACAAAAGGACAGTGGGGCTTGAACTTATAACACAACAACACTTCTTTCCTATTATAATGTCTGTTTTATTGTGTATAATTTATAAAAAAGTTAATCTTTATATTTTTTTTATTTAAAATGTAATAGCTTGTAAAAACTGCACTACACTTTTCATTTGATTTTTCTGCAGCTCACCTGAGAGCATTGCATTGCAAATGTTGGGGGTTTGATTTCCAGTGATGTCATGTAATCCGTTTGTCACAAAACCCTTTCAATTCCATCCACTGGCATGCAACAGACACTCTTTACCGTCCAAATTGATCAAATCACTCAGTAAATCAAATCAGTAAATGCCTGAATGTTTTATTACCATGCGGTGTAGGAATCACTTAAGGGGCGTTTACATTTTGCGTCTTTTGCGTGTCCACCCATGGGCAAATGTGAGTGGGTCCTTCTTCGTAAGAGAGTGTAAAAACAACACCAGTCTCCCAGCAGCTTCTGTGCCGTAGTGAGTAAGATGCATGACAAGTACTGTAGTACTACCGAGTGACACTACATATGATTGCAGATCGAATCCATTTTTTGCCAAACTGCATTCACATCTCATATCACATCATACAGGCATTTATTTTCAACAAAATTAAGAAAACATTTGAAAATGGCTTACAGATGTAGGGTGTAGGTTAAGGGTAGTAGACTAGAGAGGTCTTTATTGTCGCAATTAGTTGTCATCTATTTAATCATTTTAATACGTATAATCTTTTACACTCTTATTATTATTGTATAATCTGCAACTTTATTTGTTTGCCTTACTGTGTCAAAATGGAATGAAGTTTAATATATATGGACTCTGAATGAGCTCGTCAATATCAGTCTAATTGAGGTGGCCAAACAAATGAAATAAGGCGGTATTTGCTATGGACAGAAGCCGAGGTCTGCTTTAACTGTGAAAGAGCCAGCACGATGTAAGTAGCTAAGCGAGATGGGAATCGAACTTGTGACAGTCCGGATGTAGACATTTAGTCATTTAGCAGACGCTTTTATCTAAAGCGAATTACAGAGAGTTCAGGGAGTAATAAGCGATATGTCATATAGGATCAATAATACAAAAGGTGCTAAAACAAAGTTACTGCTTTCAACAAAATTAGACCAATACTTGTTGATAGAAAGAGAGGGTTAGTGTTTTTTTTTTCATTTGTCTGTAAAGTATTCACAGAAGAGATGCGAGAAATGTTGTTGACCGGACAGAGTAAGGAAGAATGTTCCACCAGGAAGGAGTTGTAAAGAAGAATGAGCGGTAAAGCGATTTACTGCTCTTATGAGAAGGCAATACAAGGTGCCACTGGTTTGCTGAATGCAGGCTTCTTGATGGGGTGTAGGAGTGTGTGAAAGTATGCCGGACCGGTGCAGATCCAGTGATAGTCCTGTAGGCAAGCATTACTGACTTTAATCTGATACGGGCTTTAACCGGTAGTCAGTGGAGAGAGATGAAAAGGGGTGTCACGTGAGCCCTGCTGCGTTCTTAACCAGCTGGAGTGGTTTGACAGCCTTTGCTATCACTGGCACTATATGTCGACACACTAACCACAGGACCATTGGCGCGAAGGCTTTTTCCCTCTTTCTGGCGGTTGGGATTAAGCGCTCACTTGGGGCCTGCCGTTACTATTTGAGCGCGAGCGACGTGCATTAACATTTAAATAGCAAACCTGAGCAAACAACCGATGTCCAGTAATGCGCAGCAAACAGACGGAGGTTGCCCGTTAAAAGTTGTTGCATACAGGCCCGGACCTGACTTGCTACACCAGGTCTCTGGGCTTAGCCCCAGATATCCACTCAGCCTAGAACCGCCCTTGACTTCAGGTAACATACGTGTGATTGTTTTTTAGAAATGTGGCACACATCAGATGAACTATGACCAAGTTTCTAAGAAACAGAGTTAACATGCATTATGGGCAAGTGCATTTATGCCGAACAAAAGCACAATAAACATTAGCAACGATTGGGATGGAGAGACAAGGGGGGAATAACCAGAGATCTGAGATTTGTGTACCTGCTTTACTTCCTGTTCAACAAGGTCTGAACTGAAGTCCTTCCATGTCAAGTACACAGATGCACTAAATGAAAGGAAGTAAGACAGAAGAAAGAACAAATAAAAGAAAGGAATATTAGCTAATAAAAAGTAAAACATCATGCACTTCCATATGGAGACCATATATATATATATAGACACTTTTAATACATATCAGAAATGGTGTTTAAGAAAACATTATATTAATCTGCTAAATGACTTATGTAACGTAAATGTAGATTCAGTACAAGTTAAGCTTTATCACAAACATCTGTTGCACCATAGACAGACATTCAAAATATTTTGTTCAGTACAGCACGTACGGTGGATAGCCTTGAAGCAACTCATTGCCCCTGGATAATTGGAAAATATACAAGGTTAAGTAGAAACACAACATAAATATTATAAATGTTACAATAAAAATACTATGATAAATCACTTACTGTGTTTACATGGTCACAACAACATTAGTAAAATTCAAAACACACGCAAATGTTTCCATATGATTTTGAACTCTGAAAACATTTGTAATGCACAAAGGAAGTTCTTCCAACCTATTACAAAAGTATTGAAATAGCCCAGTTTTGTATAAAATAATAACAATAATGTTGTGACCAAAATGCAAGCTAGTAGACACTTAAGCTTTCAAAACACTCAAATGCTTTTTCCCATAGAGTTTCATTCAAGGTTGTTTACAGATTCTTTTGTTTGAGTTTAGTGTGACCCAGTAAAAGACTGCAATTGTAAAACATATCGCTCTATATGGCAAAATCTGTTCAAGCTAGTATATCGAAGTCTCTAGTAGACACAGTCTGAAATAAAGCACCACAGGCACAATTTTTTTGGTCATTATGAATCATCTGATCTAGTTTATACACACACACAGACAAAGTCATGCTGCTGATGCAGAAGTCATGCTTGTTGATCATAAACAGCGGGGTCAACGGCCATTCGTATGATTTCCTGAAATCAATTTTTACTGAATATCTGAAATTGTAAAAAGAAGACATGTTTCATGTTGGAGTGTCATCCGTCATAATAACAGGTGGCATTCAAATGTGAGGAAAGGCCTGTCACCAGAATCAACGTACAGGTTAAAAAGCCAACAGAATTTGGTATTTTAACTTTATGTAGATTCAATGTATTTATCTAAATAGTTCCTACAGCATTCATCCCGCCTACTGACAGATACCTTTTAAAAAGTAGGACAGACATCATCTTAGACCTTACATAACACTTCCACCATCACAGCATCAGGACCACAGACACCCAAGAGGGGTCCATTTCAAAGCTTCATTAACGCAGTTGAAAAAATTGAACTAACAGTAACAGGACCAGAAAACAAACTCCGTGCATGTGTTACTGCTCCCCAACATCTTGCAACAACTACACAATCCAATTTATAGCAAGCTTATAATGCAATATCAACATTGAAAAAGTATACGAATTAACGACTGCGGATGTGCAGGGGTTGCACACCCAAACATGGCTTAAACGTCATAAAGGTAAAATCTTACTTACTTACTTTACACTGGCTGACTCTCATCCATTGGTTTTCTATATGTCTGTCCTTAACAATGATCGTTTCCGAGATCAAGTAAACTTCGACCGGAAAACCGCCCATTTTCAAGATTCACCCAATAATAAGCGAATACTCTGTTGACCGACACTGTTATAAACCAATAGTCTCATTCAACTGACTTCCGAGACGAATATAAGGAAAGACCAAATTTGGTCCAATCATAATCGATCTTCATTCTTCAAACGCCTGTTTAAACCAATCGAATTGCGGTTCACCGTTTTCGGGTGTATGGAACAGACCAATAGAAATGCTCACCGGTTTGGCAGGAGCCTAAGCGTTGACATTTCACTGCAGAAATAGAAAAGGGAGTAGAATGGCGATAATGATTTTAGAGAATAGACCTGGATTAACGGTATTTTTTATTGGTCAAGTTTGATTGATTGAGTAAACCTTTTCGGCGTTTATTTTATACGAAATTTTGCACATTTAACTTTAAATAATGTCCACATCGTTGCTCAAGTAACAGAGAGCTATTGTAATGAAAAACGTACACTTGTGCATCTAATCATACGGCATCTGTTTTTGGAGGTTTAAAAAATAAAATACAGCTTCATTTTGAAAAAACACTAGAGGATTAAAACATTTCAGTACCCAAATACACCAGGCGATTCATTCTGGAAGCGGCAAAGAACACTGAAGAAGAACATTGTTACAGAAAATGTGAAATTGAGTCCCATTTCCATATAGATTGAGATCGTTTAGGAAACGCAGAAAAACTCAATTTCTTACCGACCCTATTTGAACTTTCGTGAGAAACTTTCATCAGCATAAAAAGTGTTGTAATGGAGCACATATAAACACATCCATGTACTGCCACATAGAGGCAAAGTTGTGTAATAATCTGTTTTTCACACCCTGATGTGAAATGTGATAGTTAATGTTTTTAAAACGGTCAAACGTTTTATAATGAAACTTAGATCTTTCTTTTATTTTAGTACCATCTAAGACATTTTCCCTAGACATTTCATAGTTTTAATGATTTAAAAATCCATTACACAATTAAATATAGTCAAAGGAAAATAAAGCCTAGAGGTTTAAACTTTAAAGTGTTTTAAAAACAAGTATCATGTAAATATCCTTATAAACCAGTTTTGAGGTTTGTTACCATATTACATATCAAAGCAAAAGGGCTGATTTAATATCAGCTTTGTTGTTTACAGCAATGATGTTAGCAAAAAAGATCCGTCGTAAGCATGTTTTAAATCTGACACTACGGAGACAATCCCAGATCTTAAAAAAATAATTCTAGAGAACCTGAAATAGATGACCTGATTGAAATTTGCCTTGACAGAGGCAAAAGAAACACAAATTCCATGTCTCTTAATAATGTCTCCTTGCAGTTTTCAAGTGAAACTACACAACAACATAAAATGTGTGCACATCTCATTTGTCATTATTCATATTTTGCATTTGTATATATTTGTCATCATTATATTATGTACATATGAGCATATTATTATACACCGTCTACATCTTCATTTCAGTCCATGAAAATCTTCTGACGTCAGCAAGCTAATTAAAGTTCTTTAGGAGGTCAGTTGAACTTCACATGTTGTTTGATGCCCATGACTCTAAAGGTGGAGCTAGTGATCTTCTCATACAGTAAGAACATCAATGCAGCAGTGAGGACAGTCTGAAGTAGCTTTGCCTCCAGGCCTTTGAACAATCCCAGCATGCCCCACTTCCTGCAGTAAATCAATCAACACATCGCCTCAGTGTATAATCAATGTCACAACAGCCAATGACTTCTTATACGGAAACTAACTTGTGTGACAGTTTAAAAATGAACTGCAGAGGTCTAAATAATGAAAAATACAATGCAGGTAAAGCATTCATGTTTTAAGTGTCCGATATATTTATGGTGTGTGGTATAAATACGGTACCTGACTCTATTGATCAGTAGATACATGACAGATCTCAGACTGCTCAGTAGTTTGGACTGTTCTGGTTGCTGTCCATGCTGTCCATGCTGTCCAAACTAAACATAACAGAGGGACAGAGAACAACAGGTATGTCCCAAGCAAAACGAAGTTAAATCACAACCAGCTTTTTGCACTTGTGCAAATGCAAACTACAAACATCATAAAAGCATTAATGTGGATGGCTTACCCGTAGGACGGACTGAACTGTTTGAAGTGGGTAGGTTATCGTGGTTGCTACCGCCTTGGCAATCGCTCCTATTAGAAACACCTCCACAGATCTGAGCTATTAGCAAAACAATAAAACACAAAATAAAATTGTGCATTTCTTTTGATGCTAACAAGATTTTCACATATATCAATATGTTTAATGTGCACAGACAAATATAAATAAATAAACCATTGGTAAAAAAAATATAGACACTGTCGCTCTTTTAAAACATAAGTGCCTTTCCATTCCACCCACACAACACAAGGAATATCTTGTGTGTGGGTAGACTTTCAACGCTGCAAACTCATTTGTGGTGAGAGAATGTCACCTTTCAAGTCAAACTTTTTAACATGTAATAGCATCTGAGAAGCTCTTATACTGTCTCTGCAGGATTTAAATGGGAATGAATATGCAATGGCACCACGAACAGTTGCTATGCAGTTACATAACCTTGATGCTTTGCAGCCAGCTATGTTTCAATGCACGTGCAGAGTCCTTTAGTGATTCTTAATGCACGTGCAGAGTCCTTTAGTGATTCTTAACAGATGCTCAAGAAGCTACAGTCTACATTAGTAAATTTATTGCAAAATTTGATTTGTATTTAGTGTAGTAATAATAAATATCAGAAAGCGATTTTGAAGACATGCTCATATGTTTGTGTAATGTTAAAATCTATCTTCATAATATGCACATTTTGCATTTCTTTTATCCATTTTTTTAATGGTTTACTATGTGTGCTATAATACTAGACTAAAGAGCTGTTCTTGGATCAGTCCATATCTTTGTATTTTCTCAAAATATATTTTTTATCAACATAAGGGTGAATAAATAATGTGAGAATTGTCATTTTTGTGTGAACTATCCATTTATGGGATCTCCTCTGACCTCTCTCTGCACTCCTCTCATCAGCTGCCTCTTCAGACCCTCATAGATCATGAACTGAACAGCAGGATTCAGCACCAACAGCAGGGAGGGAAACGTGCCGTTCCACAGCGCCCCTACTCCTTCCTGCTGCACGATCTGCGCAAACGCATCTAAAAAGAAAAAGATCAACTGAAGGAAAGCATTCACTGGTCACAGACTTAAATTTAAATAACTTACCAAACATGTTCAAAAGAAACACCCAGTAAAATCTGCTTTGGTGAATAAACCTACCATTTGACCTCGCCATTATTTTAAGATACATTTTGTATGAGGGTGCCTACACTGTTTGTCAAAACACAGCCAAGTAATTCCATTATCTTCATAGTAATAAAATTATACAGTTTCATTATTTAGACATCAGCTCAAGTCATCTGTTTTAGACAGGTGTAAAAGCTCATTTTGGATCCTGCATTTGTTTATGACTGATGTTTTTTTACCCAAGATGCCTTTGTAGTGTGTAGGCTTTATGTCCTCATTTCTGAATTTTGCCCCCTGCAGCTTTAGTCTGGTGTTGACAACCCAGAGTGGAGTGGTCACAAGAACATTTACAACACCTAAACACACCAGACAAAAACACAGACAGAAAAAAAGGAAGTGAAGTCTCTTTGTGAAAAACATTTCCAAGAATCATCATTTATGTTCTCTCTTATAGTTCACAGTCATTGCACATGTAATAAACTGTTTGAGGCCTATATCTACAGAAGAAATCTACAATAATTGTATGGTTATTTCCTAGAAATTTCTAGTCTTTCAATCGTGCATATTATCCTTACATTTAGGCACTACCACTCTCAGTGTCAATACTATCTGTGCATAAGCAAACCTGCAACAATGCCAATGATCAGGTCTCGTCCTGGGGTTGACCTATGACCTCGCAACCAGGTGGCCTTCAGGCTATGAAAACAGTAGAAGTACACAAAGTTGGAGCAGCAGAGACTGCAGATCAGTGGAAACCAACCTCGATATGGAGCTAATCTAGTGAGAAAGAGACAGAGAGATTAAAATTATAATTTGTTACTTTCAGAACGTAAAGCATAGTGAATAACAAAAATCAAAGAAAGTGACAAATGTGTTAAATGATTTTCAAATCTAATGCATAACTTACAGACCCTCCTCCTTGATGATCTCAGCCAGAATGGCTGGGGTGGACTTGGCTTTCCTATTGTCATCAACTATAAGCATACACACAAACTTTGTATTCACAAATGCTTATAAATAAATGAATTTATGAGGCCAAAAGATACATTTGTACCTTGCAGTCGAAGCCGAGCTGTGTCAAGAGGAAAGAAAACAGTCATCGCAGTGACGCTGCCCTGCGAAAAATCAAAGGAACAATTTTAAGTGCAACATGTTGTATGGCAGCATTTCGTAACTCCTTACAAA
The DNA here is from genome assembly GCF_015846415.1 of Triplophysa dalaica. Lineage (NCBI taxonomy): Eukaryota > Metazoa > Chordata > Actinopteri > Cypriniformes > Nemacheilidae > Triplophysa > Triplophysa dalaica. The sequence continues at coordinate 6,974,113 of NC_079548.1, forward strand.
ATGAACCATGGTTTTACTACAGTAACCATAGTTTAACTATTTGTGGTAAAACCAAAACACCCATGCCACCATTCATTTTCATAGCTTCATAGTTTGTTATTTGTAAAAAACTATACAATACAGTACCACTGCACCGCTGATTGCATGCACGAGACTCTCGTATGAGAAAACATCCATCAGTTTAAAATCTTCAGATCCCATCTTCTGTTGACTCTCTTTACTTTATTTGAATGAAACGCGAGTGTTTTTTAAATTATACCCAGATTTTGAAGTTAGTGCTGGTGTTTACAGTGGATTTCCCTTGATACACTTCCGGGTCCGTTCTAGCCAATGACAGGGGTTGCTGGATTTTGTGCGGCGCTGCGTCGACCAATCGGCGTATGTACTGATGCTTCGTTCAAGACACCTCGGAAGTGGGATATTTTCCAGCACAAACGCGGAAGTAATGTCTCAATTTAGTAGCGTTAAAAGTATTAACATAAAAAAATCAATGTTACTAAGTATTTAATACCATTAAAACAACACAAGTATCTATTAACGTTTAAAAAAATCCCCGCTACAAACATTCGCTATTTCAGGGTGGAGAATGAACTAACGTTATCGGATTTCCGAGAGCACCTTAAGGCATGTCAGTATAATTTAAATCGGTCTGTAAAGCGCCTCGTAAACTCGAACAAAAAACTTTAAACTAACATCATCTGGAAAAAGAAATAAAAAATGACATTGTACTATCCAGTGTTGGGTGTAACTAGTTACTAAGTAATTACTGTAATTTAATTACTTTTCCCTTGAAAAAGTAAAGTCAGGGATTACTCATATGTTTTCTGTAATTTAATTACAGTTACTTTACATGTAATTAAACTAAATACTTTATGAAATATATGCGTGTTCAGTAGTGTAATTGACATCAAAATTCAAAGTCTTTAAAATCTGTGCTTTAATGTATAATTCTCACATTTGTAATACTTTGGTCAGTTAATAATATTATTTATTTGAATGAATTCAATAAGCCGTTTCATGTCTATCCTTAACTAATCAAGGTCGATGTAGGATATAGAAAGTAATTAGTAATGAGTAACTAAATACTTTTTGGACAGAGTTATTTGGACAGTAATCTAATTACACTATTGAATATGTAATGAGTAACTAGTAATTAATTACTTTTTCAGAGTAACTTACCCAACACTGGTGCTATCACACGCATTATGTTCACCAGTTGGGTTAAAACTTTAATGTTATAAATATTTCAAGTAATGCAAATGCTGTACTGTTGCAACAAAATAGTCAGATAAACAAACAAATTAAAGAACGTTTAACAACTTTTTATATTTGAAAACATTTTACTAATACTGATTATCATTTTGATTGTGTAAAATATGTATTATTGATACAAATTTCAATTGTGAAGAAATACACTGCACTATGCAGATCAGAAGACAAATATGCAGGGCAAAGTTGCAAACTACAGGAAAAACGTTTCCTCATAACATTATTCTCTTTGTACTTGGGTAACGGTTGTCATTTCATCTGTTTCATTGCTCAATTTGAAAACAAACCTTCGCATTCTATACTGGAGAGACATTTTCCGCCGAAACAGAGAAATGCATGTCAAACACACTTATTGCCTACTTGACAAACATGTTTAACGAGTCTTCATGTGTTTGAATGAAACCCTTGTTTAGGACTGTCTCACAGGACCAGCCCTCTTACGGTCCAAAACCGATACCTGTTCAAAATGTTTGGTTTTTATTGCACACCTGAGCACTCAGCAGACTCACTGTTGCATGAGATGTCTTTTGCTGTCATTGGTGTGACCACATTTTTTTAATATAACAGTTGTAGACTGCAGAGGGGAAACCATACTGTTATCACAGAGGACTAAGGCATGATACAGCTTTACTCAAAGAGATCTTTCATGGCTCAGCCCAGCAAACCTGAATGTTTTTTATTGCAAACTATGGATTTTGCCATAAACAATTACCAGGAATTATTTTTGTGAGTACTATGCAATACATAACATTTTTGTTGTTTTTATCAGAAGAATGACTCTTGAAGATAAACTGGACAGTATGAAGGTAGAGAACGAGCTGGATGGTTCTGATGAAGAGTTTAATGATTTTGAGGAAGATGGGTTTGACTCTACATTGGACTCCTCAACAAGCTGTGAGTAGAGAATTGTGTTCCTAACTGTACTTTGCCTTCACAATGTAGCCACTATTATAATTTATTTCAAGCTGTGTATTTCAAAATGACTTAAAAAAAATGTTTGTAAACCAACCAAATTGCAACTCACAATTGTATTTACAGATGTCGCACAGGAAGAATTGTATGAAAATTTGCCGAATGTAAGGAAAACCAGTTTAACATCAACAACTTCACATGGTGAGCTATGAAATGATAATCACATACATTTCTTACCAATCAAATAATTTATTTTATACATGAGACTTTTATATACTCATGTGATTAAAACTGTGATATTTATTGATTATAGCTGGGACAGAGGAATTGTGTGTCTTGCTTTTGGGAGCAAGAGGGTCTGGAAAAAGCTCCACTGGAAACACAATCCTCGGATGCCACATCTTTAAGACGGACATGCAGCTCAGTAGAGTCACACAGATCTGTGAAAGGGCATCTGGGATCATTCACGGCCAAAATGTTGCCATCATCGACACTCCAGGTCTTAACAGAATAGGGAGCATGGAACGAGAAGTGACCAGAGAGATCCTAAAGTCCATCTCCCTTTATACTCCAGGACCGCATGTTTTTCTGCTTGTTATGCCTGTAGGAAACTTAACTAATGATGATAAGAGCATGCACAAGTTGATGGAGAACATGTTTGGCAAGAGCATATGGAAGTATACAATTATTGTGTTTACACATGGAGATCGGCTAGGGGACAAAACGGCTAATGATGTCATTACATGCTCTGACAAGGGGCTTCGCGATTTCATCCGGAAGTGCAGTGGTGGATTTGTGTTCTTCAATAACAAGGACATGGACAACTACACGTATGTGACTGAACTTTTAAGGAAAATTGATACACTTCTGGCTATAAATGGAAAGGGATGCTACACAACGTCTTTTTATCCGTCTGCAGAGAGGAAGATAAGAAAGAACATGGAGAAAATTTTAGTTAAGCGAAAACATGAGATTGCACAAAAGGAGGAAAAGCTGGGGACATCCTGCCAAACTGAGCTTGAGATTGAAAGAGAGAGACGAGAAATTTGGAGAACTGAAGAAGAGGAAGCAAGAAAACGGGCTGAGAAACCATCCAAAAGAATGTCTAAACTAAATGCGTTTAACAGAAAGACATCGACCTGACGTTGCTAGTTAAACAAATACAGTTAAAACCCTTCTTTGTCTGTTTACTTTAAATGAATGCCTTTTCTGTAATTGTCTGCCAAATCGTGTGTATTATTCTACACAAACATACTGTAAGGGGGCTATTTTGTCACAAATTGACAAACAGACCATCTCAGGACTATAGAATAATGACTGAAATGTCCAAGCCGGGCAATTTTTCATATTTTTTTTTACTATTAAACACAATTTGTAGTAGAACAAAGACATATATTTTTAAATGAAAGTTAATGTAACCTAACATTATAATTAATGATTAAGGAATATTATTGTTTTAGTTAAATAAAACCAGTTTTCTTTTAGTTTTTTTTTTAATGTTTGTTTGCAAATGTAAATGTATTGCGTTATTATATTTTATGAAGCAACAGCCTTTTCAATTGCTGTAAGTACAGATAACTCATCAAAACATCATATTTGAAGTGATATGAGGGCCTATCACAATTTTGATCTGCACTTCATTATAAAAAAATAAAATGTACAGATAAAAAATGGTAAGACAGATAAGAACAACAAAAGAGAATTGGAAACAGACTGTTTTTGTAAATGATTAATAATATTTACCAATAATAATAAAACGTAGTAAGTAGTTTGTTTCTCACCATGCATGTTTCAAGACTGATCGATTATTTCTTAAGGTTTGAGATTTTTAATTTTTTTAACGCCGTCATATGATACGGCTAAAACTAATATTATCGTTTCTTTTAGATGTAGTGCAATGTGAATACACCATTTAAGGTTAAAAAACCTTGTATTTTTCATATACCATGCATGTTTATACCTCCTCTTTGGATTTTTGTGGTGTGCTATGATTGGCCAGTTAACCAGTGCGTAGTGATTGGTCGAAAACTCCAAGCGTGTGACGGAGATGTAAAGCCTCTTACCATATTTGGAACATCAGGTTCAATTGTACTGACAGTTTCGCCCACCTTACTTGCGTATACATTTGGGCAGTCCCCGTCAAATCATACCACGAACTGACGTAGCTTTATGGGAGTGTGGTTACACCAGGCGTTCTTCCAGGCTTGTCTGGGTGAGCATTTCCTTTTAGAGTGCGTCTTTTGTTCGGACACTTGGATTTTTGCAATTTTACATGGATGCGTGATTTATAACACACCATAGTCACAGAATAACACTTAACAGCGCCATATGACCCATTTAAACCTCTTGCCTTGATGTTCACTGGGTTTCAATTGTGTAACACCTGTTTGACTACATTCTCAGGTTGAAACAGCAGTTTCTGTCACAGTGCTGCTGGTCTGCTGGTCATCATGATTAAATGATACACTTGCTGTATCCATAGCTGTTAACTTTGGTCCGACAGTTTTAGATGAAATGTCATGGTTGTTTTATAAGACACAGGCTGATATTAAACGAAATTGATGAAGTAGCCTCTAAAAGATGTCTGGGTCAAATATGTGTTTATTTAATATGCTCGTACTACACAACCTCGACAAATGCAAAATTTTATAATTGCAAAGCTATAAGGCAATATTTTTTGGCAAATTTATTTTATGATTGCACTGTCACGAACATTTTTACAAATGTTATCCTGCGCATGCAAATCTCTTAAACATGATTTAACCTTTGTAAAATGCCTTCTAAAAAACATGATGGATTTGATCTCATTTATTAACATGAAACATTTTTTATCTACAAACAATAAATAAATTCATGTAAGGAAAACACATTTAAAAAACAGAAGCTGATACTGTCCACAAAAAAGCTTTAAGTATAAAACTGTTATCAAGACAGTTCTGTTTGTGAACAATTCACCCATCACACCATAATAGCATTTAAATGAAATATCATAACAATCTTAAAATTAAAAATGTGCAGTAGTAATATTTTGTATGTGGAGGTCTACAGAATGGTTACCACAAGGAGAAAATACTTTTCCTCTGTATTTTGACCAGGAAATGCATGTTCATGAACGCAGGTCTTGCATTTTTGCACTTCAAAGAATACCTGAGCAGTGTATCAGATAACAACCAAAACATCCAGTTTTATGAAATGTTGGTAGAAGGAAGTGACAATATTACCCTCAAAGACAAGCCCTTCAATTTGACCTGCTAATGTATCCATGCTTCAGACCGCTGAAATACTTTGCATATGAAAACTTAATGATGTCTAGCTACTGACAAACAGATCAGAAAAAAGCCTGACAGAAGATACCGAAGCTGATAGAAGAATTCTTTGTACACAGGTTCAACAAGAATCCCAGTCTACTGAAACAAACAAAAAAACATTCAATCACTTTTCTTCTCTGACGGTGGAGTAACAGTCCTTCAGATTACTGTGAGTATTTTCTTTACAGTTCCTTCACAGTTTGAATTGTTTGGGGAAGTAAGACGCAACAAATATGCTGATTATAAGGACACTTTGACAAAATGTTGTCAAAGTGTCAAGTGTGTGAACATAATGTAAATAAAACACTCTTTTCACTTTATAATATGAAACTGTATTTTCTTTGGTATTTTTTATAAAACAGAGCAATGACGCCAGAGGAGAATAGACTGGACATACTGAATGTTGAGGAAGATTTGTCTGAACTGGATTCAACACTGAGCTGTAAGTTATGGATTGGGTAATGGGGCCAGTTGTCACACTTACTTTAGTCAATATCTTAAAAAAACACATTTGTGTATTCGGCAGTTGACCTTACAGTTGCTGGGATTTAACACTTCTCTATATATCGACTATCCCCTGTCTGTCCTAAAACATTTTTAAATAATGGAAATATTCTTTCAGACAATTTGTTCTGTTGTCTAAAGACACATCTTACTACTGACAGCCTTTTTGAATATTATTTTTCAGTTGAAATAGAAGATCTGTATGAGAATGTGACATGTAATTCAAGAGCAAACTCATCGTCATCTCTGCAAGGCAAATCTTATTTATTCATTCATATTGCCAATCACTCTATTAAATAGGGACGCACCGATACCATTTTTTATAGACCGAGTAGCCTACAAGTACAGAGGTTTTTTTCTGGTACTCGCCCGATACCGATACCTGTATAATGTACAATTATGTTAATAATTGGTACATTTTCTTTTTTATCTTTTCTTTTTAGGTCTACTTAAATTTAAGTATATTTTTAATAAAGTTCTATTTTTGAATAATAAGAAGCACAATTTAACTAACACAATAACTTCAGTTTACTTAAGTAAACAATGAACAATGTGGTAAAATTATTTAAAAAAAAATACAAGGGGGCTGTGTGGTCAAATGTGAGCGTGTTTTAACTTTTTCAAGTTAACCGGACTTTTATTTTGACGGATCGCCGCAAATTGTGTTTGTTAAGGTGTTCATGTCAGTAAATCGCTGTTGCTGAAAGCTCAAGCATAACGCGTTCAGAATGACCATATCCGAATGAAAACGCTCCATATAAACACGTCAATCAGATTTAAATGTCTAAACCGATTGAAATTCCAGTCGGATTGTGTATTCGGATGTGGTATAAGGGGTGGTTTATGCCGTTTGTCCGCTTGATAGGACATGTAAACACTTGATCAGATTTTTTTTTTTTATTGAACAATTTAAATGTACAAAACTGCAAGTAATACAGAACAAACAGCACATTGTTGACAAATTGATCAGATTAAAATCTGAAATAGGAAGTTGTGCATGTGACGTAAATGCGCATAGACGTAAGTGCGTGACGCATATTGGAACGGACTAGTTTTTCTAAAGAAACCAAAAACCTTAGTAGTTTTGTCATGGTAAAACAGCAACGGATGTGCTCGTGCCGATGAAGCACGAGACATTATACTGTCTTAATAAACTTTTTTTTCATGCCGTTTGTAAAATAAAATATACACAAAATGTTTGTTTAACCCATGTTTTAGTTAGTATTTAGATGAACACTTGTGCAGTGTGCTCATGTCAGCAGATTGAATCGGATTTGAAGCTTGTCAAGTAAACACGCACATCAATCAGATCACTTTATTTGCCTTTCATGTAAATACTACATTCGAGTACAAGCACATGGGTATCGGCTGATACTGGTATAGGTGCATCCCTACTATTAATAATAAGTAAATTTCATTTGCAAATACATATAGTAAATCTTTATTGTACCTTCTTTAGACTTTCAACACGTCCAGCCAATTTCAAAATCACCATCTTTGTCCGGTAAGCAACAATGTGACACTTTTTTTATAACAAATGATTCATTAAGTATGTATGTGTTATGATGTGCATATAAAACATGTTTCCAATCTGACATAACATGTAAAAAATCAAAACAAGATAAAGGAGAGCAAACACGTCAGACATCAATAATGCCCAGAATGAAGCTTCCAGACATAAAGACTGTTCAGAGCAGAAGGTGTAACGTATATCTGGTCATCCAAATGAAAAAACGGAATGCTTAAAATGCTGTTTGGCCCAAACTCGTCATTCATGAAACGAGGAAATAAGTGGAAAATTACATCTAAAATGGCATCGGGTTAAAATTTTAAAAATACATTTTATACAGAGAACTGAATGTAATTATTTAGTGTATATTGTATTCGGTGTATTTTAAAGTTTAAGGAAAGTAAATTGTGCTTTGTGACATCCAGCAAGCAGGTAATAATAGATGGATTCATAACCCAGACTATAATATATTTCATTTTTGGCCTTTTATTGAAAAGAGTTTGTTCATCTCTGGTTTAGAGCACTGGTGGTTCATGTAATTGCTATTTTTATTCCAGCAGATGTTACTAAATACAAGAAATAGTATGCAAACTTTTTATACAATACTTTTTGAAAGGGTACTCCCCAGCGTACATATTTTGATCATTTTTTTCTGACAGTGAAAGGTAAGAGAATCAGAAGGTTAAAATCTACTGACTCTATGTGTTATATTGTTCCAGAGGAGACCGAGGAATTGCACATCCTACCTCTGGGAGCGAGAGGGTCGGGGAAAAGCTCTTCTGGAAACACCATCCTCGGGTGGAACGTTTTCAATACAGACATGCAGTTGAGCAGAGTCACACAGTTCTGTGAAAGAGCATTTGGAAACATCAATGGTCGTCCTGTGGCCATCATCGACACTCCAGGACTGGTTAAAATAAATCAAATGGAAAAGTCTGTGATCAGGGAGATCTTAAAATCTGTCTCGCTGTATAAACCAGGACCCCACGTGTTTCTCCTCGTTTCACCTGTGGGAAACTTAACCGATGAGGACAAGAACATGCATAAGTTAATCGAGAACATGTTCGGTAAGGATGTTTGGAAATACACCATTGTTTTGTTCACACATGGAGATCGTCTAGAGGAAAAAACGCCAAATGATGTCATCGCCAGCTCCGACAAAGACCTCAGGGACTTTATTCACAAATGCAGCGGTGGATTTGTGTTCTTTAATAACAAGAACATGGGAAATACTGAGCAGGTGACCAAACTTCTGGAGAAGATTGAGACCTTGATGGCCATCAATGGCAGAAGCTGTTACACAACTTCCTTTTTCCCAACCTCTGAGAGGAAAGTAAGAGAGAAACAGGAGAAGATACTTCAGCAGAGAGAGAAACAGATAGCAAAGAAGGAGAAAGAGCTGGAGCAGAGTTATGAAGGCGAGGAGCTGGAGAGAATGAAGCATGAGCTCAGGAGAGTAGAAGAGGAAGATGCACGTAAACTAGCGGAGGGTTCACAAAGATGCAGATCTCTGTCAGTAAATCGCATCACGACCCATCATCAGTAACACAATCACAGACTATTCACTTATTCAACTTTTATTAAATATATACTGTATTATTAATAAAGATGTAACAATAAGTGGCACGATGAAAAGTCTGTAAGGCAGTTATTTTATTTCATATTTGTTCACACTTGTATCACTGTAAAAATGATTTGTTTTTTCCAACTTAAAAATATAAATTAATCTAACTAATACGTTTGCATCAAATTCATCTAATAACTGAAATTTTTGAGCTAAATAAATTAAAAATTTTAAGGCAGCCAGGGAACTTAATTTTTAAGTTGAAACAACAAATCAGTTTATACTGTATAGGAAATAAAACAGACATTGTTACATTCAGATAACCTCATGTTCAGTGTTACATTTGGTTAGATTCTTGGCTGCATGTAAAATTATTCTCTATGCAGGGTTTCTGTTTCCTAATTTTATTAATGTTGTTGTTAATTATGTGACCCATTAACTTTGTATTTCGGTTATAGTTATAAGTCATTTCTGATCAAAGCCGTGCTCATAAAGATTTACATTACACATTTAATGACTAATTTAACCAGAAGAGTACGGACACCAGCTATTAGGTCACCTTTAAAATGCCCCTCTGAAAACAAGAAAAGAGACTGGATTAGAGAAACAGGGTAGGGTTTTTGTTTTATTACTTTTTATATGGAAAAATACTTAATACACAATAATCACTTATTCCAGTTCTCACCGTAATAAGAAAATAGAGGGATTTTCCATGGCATTTTATACTTCGTTTCCATTTTTCTTTTTTACACAATTTCACAAATTGAACAGGGGTCATGAGCTTTTTCCGTCTGCGAATACATAACTTTTTTCCTAAAGGGTGAATTATAATGTAAAATTATATACTGTATATAATGTGTCAAAATCCAGTCTATTTATCTTTTATACTTTCAATACTTTTCTGGACTACAGTTTCCAACCCAAAATCACAATTTATCTTTACATTATATTTTTCATTTGTACGAGTTGTACATTGGCCTTTTTGGCTACTTTAAATGGCAGGGTTAAATGTTGGTTGCAGTGATGTGGTTGAAGAGGGCAGATGGCATACGATGGCATTTAAGCTTAAGAAATAAATAAAATAACTTACCCGACAGTTCTTTTCTGATTAAAAGTGCTTTTTCCTCCCCACATGTAATAGGCAGAAGTTTTTTGTTCTTGATCAAGGCTAAGATTTCCTCTAGTCCCTCTTGAATGATAAAAAAATGAATTAAATTACAAAATTATTGTTCTGTGGGTTAAATTTCGTAGTATTTACCTGAGAATTGGCCACTACAGTTTACAGTTGTGCCGAATGCACACAAACTATAGCTCTGTGTCTGCTATACTGATAATGAGGTAAAGCGTGATAGTGTATTCTGCTCCATGAACTCACTGCTCTTAACTTTCTGTTCTTTTGTCCCTTGTGATGATTGCCCAGCTTGGTTTCTCTCATTGTTGTTTTGTGACCTCCCTGTTTCAACATCTGTTTTTTTCACTTGTGAAGTTTTCAAAATATTAAGCAGTTCAGAGAATTGGGGATACTTCTCCAAAATATGGTCCTGGTCCACACATTCCCAGAACTTTTCAACCTTCTCAGGACCATGATTTTCAATAAATTCCAAGGCCCGGTATACAGTGTTCCTGGCAGAAAGCGCTTTATTCTTCATGATGAAACAAAAATTAAACAGTAAAATAGTGACAAAAAGGTGTGTTAAAATCATTAGGTTAAAAGTACTCTTACCAAAATGGAGGAACAATGGTTTAATAGCCAACTTAATGGTTTTAACAGTTACATGCAAATCATATGGAGTTGTAATACTTATTATGAACTTTAATAACTTAAAAATTAAGCTTACATATTCCTCCATTGTAATAATATCATTGTCTTTAAGATGGTCGAGAAGGTCTGATGGGTCTTTGATTGTAGACATCTTTGTCTTGTTTTTGCGGAAAAAGTTGAAGGTATTCATATTGTTGTTTTTATTCCTTGGTTCTCCTAAAGAGAGCATTTGAGGAGATTAATTACTATTTAACTATTATTTACTATCATTATTATTTTAGACACTATAGACACCAGAACAGGGACGTCCACTAAAATGTATAGAAAGTATGTCAGCTTCTAAATTTATTAAGAGTAAACCAATGAAGTCACAAACAAATCACAAGAACAAAGATGTAAAAAGTAACTTTGTTACTATTTGGCGATGCACGTAGGAGAGATGGTTGAAATCACAGGTCAATTGCAACACTTCCAATCTCTCCAATTAGGAACTAGATACCAAACACCTGATTAGCTTCACGCATGCTCAGTTTAGTCCTTATTCCACATGTAAGAAATAAGAGCCCTGTGACATATACAGCAGATTTTATAGGAGAAAGGCAACATTTTTGTAATGGCAGTGCTTCATTTGTAACAAAGTATTGGCAAAAATTCTGTGTTTTGCAAAGTTTCTGTTTAAGCTGTTGTGGTGATCATTCACATTGTTTAGAGATTATTATGCATAGTGATCAGATGCATTTTAAATAATAAAACAAGTGTAACGCCCCCTACCCCTTCCTATGGTGTGATTTACCCAAAACTTTGATTTAGGGCGGGCGACGGGTTCAACTATTTTTTCTCTCGACTAAAAAAAAAAAAAATATATATATATATATATATATATATATATATATTACAATTATCCTACTCTGATGCATCTACCTAGTACTTAGAAAATGTAAATGAAGGAACAGGGGTAAGTACTATTTCAAAATAATTTAATTAAAGAATAAGGTAACTAAAACCAGAAATAAAATATTAAAATAAAAGATTTGGTTCTGGTCAAGAAATTAGTTCAGCAAAACATTACTATACTGAGTGAACTACCTGGTATAGGCTTGCACAATCGTGAATCACTGAAACAGTACACTTTACATGCACTAAAATTTACAGTCGGTTGTACGCATACTAACCAAACTGTATTACCTTCAAACGGAAGAAGTAAATGATAAAACTTACACAATAAAGCAAGTGGGCCCACTCACACACTCAACAGTACTCACACAACTTCCGGTGGCTGGGTGCGCTATCCGGTTATTTCCGTAGCTCTCTACCTCGTAGATTGAAACTCGCACGGCGGTTTTAAAAGATCTCGTTGTAATCTCTCCAGCTCTCACAGAGAAACGAAACACGGGAGAACACAAACGTTAACAAAAAGGTGCAATGATATTTTTTTAACACGCACCCCCGTTCGAAGAAATTAAAGCTTTTGCCGTATCGTGTAAAATAGCAATGTACCGAACACCTCGATACTAATTGTTAACCCATGTCTTGAGCTAACTTTAACTTCAAAGACAAACGTACTCAATTTTAAACTGAAATAAAATCGCGTTTTGCTTAGAAACTCCCAAGTTATTCACCTACGAACGACTTCTCCGCTTCTCCTCTCCCCTACTTTTTTCTCCCTCCAAGTAACCAATAGCATTACACACACACACACCTTGGAGGCGGTTTAAGCCACCAAGCATCCAATAACATTACACACAGCAAACTATATTGCAACACACACACGTGTTTTACATGTCTGTAATTCAACCAAACCTTACGTAGAAAGACGTAAGGGACATTGTGCGTATGAACGTAATTGTTTTAAATTACCTTATCTCGGAATTAAAGACAAGAAACACAAAAGGCTTATACATATAATAAACAAACCAAAAAAACTGAAAAATAAATGATTTAACCCCATTCCTCCAAGTTACATTGTTCAATACGGGTTACACAAGGAACTCCCCAGATGTTTATCCATGGAGAACCTGTGGTCACTCCTCAAAAAGTGAGTGAATAAGCAGAAGCCCACAAATTGTTATCAACATTTACAGAGGTTGTGAAAAGCAAGGCTCATCATGGTAAATATTGACTCATGCATATATTATGTTTTTGCCAATAACCTCATTTAAAACTTAAGTTATGGTTATAATTTTTTCCATTATATCATAGAAACATGTGGCAAAATGATCTGCAAAGACTGAAGTAGAAATATATATACACAAAATGTATGTCACTGCCAACTACTTTTGGCCATGGCTGTATTATTTACCCTATGCCTTAAGCACACCCACATGGAATGAAATGAACCTGCCGGACTGGATCACTGGTTTCGAGTTTCAGCCTGTGTTATTGTAATTAAAAACACTTATTTTCGATGTCAATTATCGAATAAAATGAAAGTAAGGTTAAAATGCATAAATCACTACAATTAATTGTACAGAAAAGACTTTTGTGAAAGGAGTGAGCACATACATTTAGCCTTCCATTTTGCAATGCTCACTATAACAATACCTATACAATAACAATAACTGCCACACAAAGCAAAACAACCTTAAAACTATAAACTAGCAGTTAAATGTAGTGCATGTTTTATACCAGTAAAGGACTAATGTGAGGTGTGATTATGATGGTGTTGTTCTTTAGTAAGAATTATAACATTAGTCACCTATTTCATGTTATAGGACAAACAAAGAAAAGGTATACAAAGACAAAAGTCTTAATATAGTCTAACTAATACAAATGTGTGGTATGATGATAAAATCATGAATATAGTTTATTAATATCATACTATAAAACAAACACGCAATATTGATTTCTAGAATCCAAAATATAAAAAGTCACTACCTGAAAGTCATTTATTCCCACACCCAGCTTCAACGTCCTGAAGGTGCTGTGTGGTAACACTACATGTATGGAAATGAAAGGAAACAGAACTTCTCTGAGCATAACTCTAATGAGTTCATAAAAGCGTATACATGCTACTTGTATATGTCGTTCTCCATAGACGTAGGGATTTTTATACTGAGATCTATAAAATATAGCCAGTAAACAAGTTTTAAAACACAATAACAAATACTTTTCAAATTATAGTGACAAATATTTACATTGAGGGTGTGGTTGTTACTAGACAAAGAATGACTTTTTAGGTGATGGCAGAACCTTAATTTTTAACACAGTGACCCATTTTTCTGTTGATTGATGTTAGTTAAGGACCCATGTCCTTATGGAATATCCAGTTATGGCCTTTATTAATGAATTGTGGCCTTTTATTAAATTTTTAGCAGAGGAAGTCATTTTTTTGGTTCAATGCACCTAGGTACCAGCTGGAGGTCTGCACCGCAGATGTGAAGCCCTTCTGGATTCCTTAGGATTTACATTTTTTAAGGTGGCAGGGTATTTTGGGATGCTAAAAAACTCTTAAAAATGGGCACACATCACAGTCGTCAGCCATTAGGCCCGAGTCTGTACAACTTACCGCTCCCCTATAAAGAACCTGTGATGGTTCTTTTGCTGTTCATTGTGTACACTATGAAACTTAGGTGCAATTTCACAGCAAGTTTGCCAGTAATTTACTGTAGATTAAATGTACAATTTAAATATATTTTTCCGTCATAAAACAAGACGAAATATCCTGGGTCACTTTTCTTGTTATGTAAATTTATCGTCATTTAAGATGTTTTAAATGTGTTTACAGAAAACAAGGGAAAAATGCTTAGGAAGAATGTCATGTTTTGGAGTGTTGCTGTGCTAATGCCAGTCTTCTTGCTCATCGTGAATCTCAAGAGTCAAAGTGTTTTCATTTTGATTAAAGTAATTGAAAACAGTACTCATTGAAGAGTATAGGCTATTTAGTAGTAAAATCTACAGTAAGTTACTGGCAAACCTGCTGCAAAAACAAGAGTGCTACAGTGTAGTTTAAGTGGAAAAGTCATAGTAAATTGAATTAGACACCTTAAACATTTCTCACATTTTCACAGTTTATTTGCTATGGTTTAGAAAATGGTAATAAAATATGAACTCAGAGTTAAACTGTGTCAGACCAATTTCATCTTTATGATGTCAGATAAATTTGATAGAAGGTACAGTATGTAATGCATACGGTTGAATATCTGTCAGCTGTTTTTTTATTTAAGTATACAATTAGATAATACCAGTTTAGGGCAACCAATTACCAAGCAATACATATTTTGTCAGTCTGTGATGTAAAAAGGCTGCATTAGTAATTTAAAAAAACACGGTCAGGTCAAAGTGTCTGAATTTTGATGGCAGTCCACTGAATGAAGAACTTCGGGGTATTAAATGTCAGAGCTACCCACACTGACATAAATGAACTACAGTGTCCTGCACCCTAAAAAAAGTATATTTGGTTTCTGAACAATTTTTTGGTTTTATTGTAGCACCACTGCCATATCCCTCTAAAAAGTTGTAATTTACCAAATATTTGATGAAACAATTCACACTCCAAAAATTTTGTTCATTTAAAAGCTGTGAAATCAATTCAATATACTTTTTAAATTGAGAAAATTTAAGTAAGAAATCCAAAAAACATGAGTAACTCAAACATTTCTATGTGTATATAAACAATATAAAATATACATTTTTATACATGGAATATAAAATATTTATTCGTTAATTAAATACTTATTTATTTTATTAAGTAAACTTGAATAATAAATATCATTTTGAAATTAATTGTTGGATTTTATGACCCACTTCTAAAATCACTTAAATGATTTTATAGGTTTTATTTAGTTAATATTGGTTATTATTTTTTATAGTTTTATTTTTGTGAAATTAAGTAAGCCATCAGATTATTTAGTAATCAAGTAATATTATCAAACATAACGTTAAAATTCTCATGGCTCAGCGATAAACGTACATTTAGGCTTAGTTATTCAAAATAATTTACGCACATGAAGATAACAGAACCGAATTTATTTAAATTTAGGTAGGAACATTCCCAGTTATACATAATTCCAACCATTGGCCTACTCTACAGTAAATATTGTACAGTTTGAGTACTAAACCTTGAATGCTCCTTTTCCATATATACCCTCTTCATTGGCTTTAGATAATAGCACTTGAATTTATATCATCCATTTAAAGTGGGCACACAGACCTGTACATTTAGCATAAGCAAAATATACACCAAAATGTATATATAAAAATGTAACAAATCTCTATAAAATGGAAGGAAGGAGGCGGAAACCGGCAAACATTCAAAACATTTAATAAAGTAATATAACAGCCGGCGGCCCCTCACGGACGACCGCCGGCGAACAAAACATAATATAAATACAAACATAACACAAGTTCGGGCCCGGTCCTCTCTCTTCGACGGTCCGGTCGCTCGTTCCTTTTATGCTCCCATCTCCTACGTGATTCGAGCCCGGTGTGCGCACAGCTGGCGCTAATTCACAATTACTCACCGGACTCGAACCACGGTCTCGCCCCGCCTACTCTACTACATACCCCCATCACCCCTCACAGGCCGGGGGGTACCCCCGCGACTGTGCAAGCTCCCTCCCCCTCCCTCGGGGGGGGGGGTGGGGTGGGGGGTATGCAGCGACGAGACGAGACAACGGAGACGGGAGCCCTCGGAGCGACCGGAAAGAGAGAGGGGAGAGAGGAAAAAAAAAATCCGGTTCCCCGACATGCTGCCGCTCGTTCCTCAACCAGCCGGAGTACTCTCCTTCGCGGTGCCTTGCGGTGGCCCTGGGGCTTCGGTGGACGGCTCGACCGTCCGCCCCCTGGCGGCCGGCGGTGGCTCCTCCTTTATCCGGGAGTCGGGGCGGGTTCCCCGTCCCCTGTTCCTCCCCCTTGGGCGGACGGACGCAGGCTCCGGCCTCTGGCAGGCGGTGGCTCACCCGGCACTTCCGCCCCCTGCTCCTCCCCCTCGGGGGACGGACACAGGCTCCGGCCTCTGGCGGACGGCGGCAACCCCCCCGCTCCCAATTGGACGAAAGCCACCCCACCTCGACCCAGGGGCGCGGCAGCAAAGGTCGCCGTTCCACCGAAGTTTTGACGGTGGCCGCACTGTGCACTTCCGTTTCCCCAGAGCCACCGCTTCGGGCAGCCACTGGCGGACGCCCTTCGTCCGCGCTGCCCGAACTCTCCGGCACCGCGAGGCCACTCGGCGGCGAGGACTCTCCGACAGCATGTCTCTCCTTCCTCCCGGGTTTCGGCACCAATGTAACAAATCTCTATAAAATGGAAGGAAGGAGGCGGAAACCGGCAAACATTCAAAACATTTAATAAAGTAATATAACAGCCGGCGGCCCCTCACGGACGACCGCCGGCGAACAAAACATAATATAAATACAAACATAACACAAGTTCGGGCCCGGTCCTCTCTCTTCGACGGTCCGGTCGCTCGTTCCTTTTATGCTCCCATCTCCTACGTGATTCGAGCCCGGTGTGCGCACAGCTGGCGCTAATTCACAATTACTCACCGGACTCGAACCACGGTCTCGCCCCACCTACTCTACTACAAAAAATATATACAAAAATATTCAACACAAAAAACTTCTACTCTTCACTTTATATGTATTTATTCAAACATTCAAGAGCATCCTCTTTTGTGAAGTACCGCCAATTGTCTGGAATCGTACCATTCCCCTTGAATGTCCTACTATAGTGACTTTCCAAATCATCCTGAAATTGACACACAAACCACTTCCAGTACGGCAGCTCTGAGAGATCAGGTGTGATGCACCAGGTTGAATATTTAGGACCTGCTGTTCTGTACTCCTTCCACAGAACTCTTCTATCTGGATTACAAGATGGGTAAAAGGAACGGTCACTGGCCACTGCAGATGTGCAGAAACTCAAGCTTAGATTATTGGTACCTCTGTAAATCATCCCATTCATCCCACAGTTTCGATGAAAGGGAGCAATATGATCTCCAGGATGGTCTGCCATTGTGTTAACACAGACCACTTTACAGAAAGGACATATCACCCAACAGCACTGACAGAAATTCTCAATCAAAATTTCATCTGGGGGTTTTCTAAACATTGTCATTTTGATTTCAGATGGGTTTGTCAAGCCTTTGTTCAGCTCCTCTGTGATGAGACGAAGTTCTTTCTTCACGATCTCATTCAGAAGTTCAAAGTCAGTGATGTCCTGACAGCAGTTACCAGTGAGATGCTCTTTACTGTATTCAAGCTCATCGTTCAAATGGCATGAAAAAACGTCAAGCCACATATTTGCATCCCATCGTTTACTCAAGACTTCAGCTGTTGCTGTTTCAGCAGCAATGATAATGCAATTCTCCTTGTGTTTAATGTTCACTTTTATCATTGCAAGCGCAGAGGAATTCGGTCTTGTTATGTATGCTTGAACTTCATCTTTAATAAACTCTTCAAAGTGGTCTCTAGGGTAAAGAATGTACTCCATGAAGCTGTCAAAGTCCTCCTCCTCTGCAAGTTTTTTCAGAATGTGTTTCTCCAAGTTTGACCTGTTGCCTGTGAAAGCTGGAATATTTGTCCGCATCTCTCCTGCCAGATCTTTTGCAGTCTTGTTGTAGACGCTTTGTAGAATGGGTTCTTTGAGTTCACTACAAATCAAGGCGCCAAAAACTGCGGCAGATGTTGCACCTCTGCAGAACCCTTGAAAGACATTAAAGTATTCTGGTTTCTTTTTCTCCAGATATATCAATGGATCATTGGCTTCTATGAACAATTGATGGAGTTGTGCAAATCTCTCACCTGCCAACTTGCACATAAACAGTGTCAAATCCACTGTGAACTCTTTCTTGAATTCATATTGTTTGTGAAGGCACTTGTGTTTTCCAACATTTGTTTTTACCAATTGTGTGATTTCCTGAATGTAGCTTTTGTTGTAACCCATCTTTGCAACTGATTTCGACTTAACTTGGTTCTCAGTTCCACGAACAATACTTTGCACCAGATTTTTTACTGACTCTTGTTCTTCTGGTGGAAGGACAAATGTCTGAGTTGAACGAATCCCAAATTTTTTAATGGGATTTACATATATGGTGAAATCAGTCATTTGATTTATGCTTTCAAATTTGCTTAATCTCTTGCGCACAAGTGCAACTTCATGAATTTCACCCAGAATTGTAAATATATCATTGACTATGTTAACTTCTTCCAAAGGGCGAATATCCCCAGCCAGCTCGGACACCCACTTTACCCACACTTGATCAAATTCTGTCTTCATCTCATTCTCATCTAGATGTTTTTGTTTAAGACTGAACCCAAGCTCTTTGCTTTTGTCAAGCAGTTTTCGCTCATGTAATGTTTTCTGCCCATCAAGTTTGGAGAGAGCTTCCCTTTGGTGACTGATGTTATCCAGCTTCCTTTTTGCATCTCTCACAAGATCTCCATGCAGATGCTCAATTTTTTCTTGAAATTTCATTCTCCATTGAATCAAAATGTCTTTCTCTTTATGTTCTTCAAAGTAAACCTTCATAGACTCTTTCACCTCCTCATTGACCTTTGCCATCTCCTGCTCCAGGTCTCTACTCTCAACTTTACGCAGTTGTCTGTTGTTAATTCTGTTGTGAAATTTGTCTTCAATCTCCAGCATGGCACTCCTGAGACTCCAAGTCCACTTTGCATACTCCTCCTCTAATTTCCTGTACATTACAATCTCTAAAGTATTCTTGAAGCTAAAAACAAAGTTTTCATTCAGAAGAGCATTCCAGAGGTCTCCAACACGATCTCTGAATTGTGTAAGTGTTATACCATTACACTTCGAAGCGTGTGAGAGTATAGCGTCCTTAAGCTCCTGGACATTTTCACTGTAGCGTGGATTGGGTGGAGCCATGGGTGGGCTGCCCTCCCAGAGTTGGGCAAAATACCTTACATCGGTCTTTATATCAAATTTAATGACATCACTGAAACATTCTGCATCACAGACTTCCTCTTTGGCTGCTAACTGAGTCATCTCATCTAGTTTCTCTTGTAAGCGTCTTTTCCCTACCATGTTCTTCTCACCAGCTGTGATATCTCCAACATTCTGATGCACAAACATACATCTGGGGTTCAGTCGTACCTTTTTCATCCTCAGAAAGGCTTGAACAACAATCTGAAGGATGTCCTGCATCTCTGCTGGATTCTCCCCAAAGATGTTGATCAACGTCATATGTCCAAGGCCGACCACAAACGTTGCCATTTCGTTGTCATGATGTCTTGTTGACCTGCCAGCCAGTTCTAGAGCACGAAGCCCCTCGGTATCAACAATTAGAAGGTATTCAAATTTAAAATGTTTTTTCAGTTCTTCAGACACCTTGACAAGCTGCATGAAGGCTCCTCTGGTGCATCTACCAGCACTGACTGCAAACTGCAGTCCGAACATGGCATTCAGCAAAGTGGATTTCCCAGTACTCTGAATCCCCAACACAGACAACACAAAGACTCTTTTATCTCCCAGTATCTTAATAAGCTCATCTTGAACAGCTTTAACCCAGATCATAGGAACATGAGCTGCATCACCGTCCATCAGCTCCATAGGATATCCAGATACCATGAGCTCTGCTGCAAGTCTTGGGAGAGAGCTCACATTAAACGGACATCCAGCTGTTTCTTTGTTTTTCTTGCCCGATTCATGCGATTCATAGATCTGGCCAATTTCTCTTAGCAAGTGCTCCAAGCCAAACGTTGCTGCATTGATTTCTTCCGACATTTCCTCAAGTTGTGTTTGTTCTTCTTTCAGTTGCTCAGATTTATCATGTTTCTTTTTCAAATGCAACACTTTTGACCACTTGTCGTCATATTTAAGATGAAGTGCGGAGAGGTCTCCCAAAGTATGTTCATCCAAGAAGAATCCAAGCCATTTGAGGAAATACATCTTCTCATTAGCATTTGCCGAGTCAAGCTTTTCAATAAACAACTTCATGAATGTACTTAGACCACGTTCCCTCTGCTGTTCTCTGATCTTACACATCTCCATTTGCTTTTGGCTGCTATGCATTTCAATATTGTTCCCTTGAGGTCGATATAGCTCTTTGTTCTTCAGGCACCACTTGTGCCACAATTTCCCCTGACATGGCAGAAATGTTTCTTTAATTTTGGAGAGTTTGCTGTTCTCTAGTAACGCAGTTATCTGCTTTGCCATTTCATTTCCCTTTTTGCAACATCTATCAGTCTCGTCTATTTTGATTCCAGATTGTTTGACAATATCAGAAAGTTTAAAATTGGACTTTGTGTTTGAGAGGCATTTATTGATGGATCTTCTCAGTTCTTCGGACACATCAGATTTATTTCTGTCTTTTAAACCGATTTTATATTTGTCTTTTCGCATCTCTGTAACAACAGATTCGTCTTCAGTCAGTAGACAGATGAGAGGCTTTGGGTTGTTGTACAGCTGTTCCACAATTGTCATACTTTTGTCACTCTTATCTAGATCAGGCAAAAGCACAACATTTATCGAGGACTCCTCAGACAGAATTTTCATCTGTGTCTCATTAGATTGTGCATCACCGTGAAGATTACAGAATGCAATACAATTTGTGAATTTATCCGTCTTCTCTCCTGTTGGGCAGTACCATGCGATCTCAACCACTCCATCCATCAGTACACAAGATTTGCTACTTCCACGGCAGTGTCTGTGAAAGAAAGTCTCATGTCGTTCATTGATCAGAGAGTTTATAATTTGTGATTTGGAAGTAGAGATTGCTGAAAACCTAAAGAATGCAACCATGGGCGTCTCGGCCTCATGGATTCCCTGGTTTCTGCTGATGTTCTTCTCATATGACTTCCAGCTTTTCCTGATTTGTCGGAAGGTCCATAAGGGAAACTCAATCTTTTGGTTGAAAGGACTGGGCACAAGCAGAGGAAGAGCATACTGACACTGTGACAGTTTTGTTACCATAAGCTGACGAAGGAAAGGATCTGAATGGAGTAGCGCTGCCATCTGAATGTCCATTGGGTGAAGCGAATGCTGTTTATTCACTTCTTCAACGGGTGCAGACCTCCTGAAGATGTTCTCAAAAGCATCACCCTCCCCTGCACCTGAACCTGTTTTCCTTTGTGTGTTCACCTTATGTTGTCTTTCTTTTATTGGAAGGTATCTTGCTCTGTAATCCATCATCAAGAGTCTTTGTATGAAGGTCTGAACCAAGTTCTCCTCTTCACAAGGTTCGTGTCTCTGCATTGATGGTGATGTCACCTGCAGAAAGTCTTGTGGTTTCATTTGGACAGGACTCAGATTGAGTCTACGGAAAAGCTGCTTCAGTTGCTGTTTGATCTTGTCCTTGTCTTCAGAGTGTTCAGATTTCTGTCCTCCAGCTCCACACTTGTTGTCTTCTTCCTGCTAAATTAGTAAACAACATTTCATCTATCTTTTCTCTGTTATTTAAAAAAAACCTGCACGACTTTCAATTCAAACTATTTTAATATGCAACATATTTCATACTTATAAATATAAATCAACACAACCAGATTGGAATTCAAACCAATTTTACAAGGTTGGTCATTTGTGTCAATTCCGTGACACGCTCATCGACACGAAAAAAAATATTCTTATGCCACGAAATGCCTTTAGACTGGGTTGAAAAATAAACATGCATGTATGTGTGTGTGTGTGTGTTTGCATAAATGTGTTACCTTATCATATTGTTGCAGGTGAATATTGTTGCCTAAAACAAAAAAGTAAAAAACACATTTTCCAAAGTTTGTAGAAAAATGCCAAAATTCTTCAAATTTACACTGACACAAATAAATGACCACTATTAATCCTATTTTCACTAGAAAAAATATAAATCAGACTTTTCTTAAACATGTTTACACTGTGGCATGTTAATAAGTTACATGTACTTACCTCCTAGCGACTCTCTTACTTGTTTTTTAATGTTTGCTGGAACAAAATTAAGGAAACAAAAAAAAGGATACAATGAGTCAAAATCTTTTATTTTATGTGGCTAACTAAATTATTTCCAAAAAGTTATATATTAAGACTCTAAGCATTCTTAGCATTTGTGTAAATGTAGCTTTGATAATAGAAGAAGGTCTGATGACGATCATGAGGATGCTTAAACATGTTATTTTCGATCAGTTTGCAAAAACAATAGATATATGATTTCTAAAACTGAAATTTACTGTAAAGGTGCTACAGTATACAGGAAGTGATAACGCAATGTTTCAAAGTAAGTTGCTTTGGGACAGGTCCACCTACAGCCTCATGTAACAATGGTTAAATATGTGTAAATTTTAAGATAACTTTGTCAATTGCCATGGCACAGCTCAGAATCTACTGCATGGTGCAAATGTTAGTAATGATGGAAATTGTGATTTTACTATGATCTTTCATGATCGTGAATAAAAATTAGAACCCAATGTAATTTTTGATTAAATGTTTAAGATGTGTTGGGTGCATAAACAATTACAAACAATGCAATCTGAGCTTTACCTTTCCTCACATCTTCAGCAACATTAACACTAAGAGCAGCTATAGTGGAATGGTGTGATGTCCCTGATACTTTGCTCTGTGGGACTGTTTCTGGAACAAAGAATTCAATGGGTTTACTAATTTATGATTTTATGTATTTTACTCTCATGTTGTCGTCAATTAAAATAATTGAATTAATAAGTAATACAAATAAATATGTTTTATATATATTCTAGAAAGTTTAAAATTATATAAGCTTTCCTCTCATAAACAGTTATTAACAAAACAAATAAAGAGACTTGTTTACATTTACATTTAGGCATTTGGCAGACGCTTTTATACAAAACGACTTACGTTGCTTTATCCTATGCATTTTACATATATTACATATTTACATATATATTTGCAATCCCCTGGGATCGAACCCACTGAGCTACAGGAAAGCTATGTACTATAATGTTTGATACTTACTCTCTTGAATGGTATCAATACTCTTCTTTTCTTGAGGTTCCTGTTCTCGAGCATGTGTTTCCCTTCTGTCTTCATGATTAGGATCTGAAGTGAAGAAATTCCAAACAGACCTCAACATTTTTTTCTGCAAGATAATGACATTTAATTACTTGAGCGGCATTGTCAACATACACACAGTTAAATAGAGTTCAATGAGTTTAATAGTTTGTTTGTTGTGACTTTGTTACTCACTCAGAATGCAAAGGTTTATTTGTTCCCTTTTTGCTGCCCGATCACAGTTTTGTAATTCTGGAAACGTTATGACCACCTAATGAGGAGCAGACACAAATATTACACATTACACATGTGTCAAACCAATTGTAAGATATGATGTGGATTTCAGTATTTCAAAAAAGAAAATAATAGACAAAGGACATAAGGAAACTTGGATCTGATCTAAACAGAAATGACATTACAGTTAAAATGATTATGCAAACAATCTTCCATTAAAGTTGAACTACACTCGTGGATCTTCCTTATAACAAATGAATGGCACTCCATACTTCACATCGAGTTCTATTTGTGTATAAACATTTTGTGTGAATTTGTTCAGCAGTCTGTACGATAGACAGTCCAAAATGTCAAACCACGATACAGTTACAACATTTACATTTATTCGATTGGTATATGTTTATACAAAGCGATTTACATATAAGACAGCATGTAACATATTGTCAACGATCCTTATCAAAATAAACATGTTGAACATATTATATTTTAAGTTGGGATACAAAATAAATCGCTTTACCTCTGCGACGATATTTTCCACAGGATCTTAGTTCTTCCTGGTTCACTGCAGACTGTAAGCAAAAGTATTAGCCATATGTGTACATGTAATATGATATAAAAACCCAGCCTCCCTTACCTCCGACTTTACTACAAAGCAAAGCCTGTAAAATATGTTGGCTGGTTGTCAGGAGCAGGATGACAAACAAATACATTCAAATTTTCCACATGCCTGCTTCTCACATCACTTCTACACACCTGATGCAGGAAATAAAAAAGCACAGAAGAATACATTTACTGTCATCTTTCTGTGAGATTATAATACCTCAGCCTAAAATTAGTTGACTACAGGAAGACTTTGGACCTGCAATGTAGTGTTTTTTGTAGATTTTTTTACCATCCTGCTGGATGCTGTGCTACATGAGCATTTGAATATGTGACGTGGCCTTTTACCCATAGAACACAGACACGTGCCTACGACTGTCAAAATAGGTGAAGAAATGTCTATTCAACTATACACTGGTAAGGTGTTAGCAGTTGAAATACACATTTGACCATTTTATTACAAAGTAAATTATTTAGAAAAAGTTAAGGGTCTTGAAGTGACTATATTTGGCAATAACCTGCCAAATGTCTTCTTTCACAATAGGTCTGTATTCCATGATTCATAATTTACAACCGTTTAAGTGTGGATTGTGCATATTCCCAATATATTAAGTGACACAGCGAAGGGTAAAAGCAAAGCTGTGGAAAAAAGAAAGGCTGATACTGCAAGTTTGCTCATCTAACAAAAACAACAACTACATAACCGGTCCTACCTGCTTTCGAGCTGCCACGCGCATCTGTTGAGCTGCTATACCTGCAGTATGATGAAGCCTTCTTCAATACAAGTTTTGTTTATAATTTTTGTTGAACTTCACTGCTGAACAAAAGAACGCTAAACTAAATAACTCAAACAGAGAATCTCAATCAAACTCATAAACAACATCCAAATACATGATCAATATCATGTATATCAATATCAAGTTCTACCCCACTTGTAAGTCGCTTTGGATAAAAGCGTCTGCTAAATGACTAAATGTAATGTAATGTAAATGCAATATTGACACTTGTCAGTTACATTAGCTGATTCGCTGCAACTGTCGAAAGGTTTATCAAGCAGGGATGGATTACCGCCCGGGCATATGGGGCTAGTGCCCAGGGGCACTTGACTACCAAGAACACAGGAGGCCCTTTGCTTCAATGTAGCACTGTCCAGTTACATACAGAAAACCCAACTACATGTTTAAAATATTGCTCTTTGTCTATGAGGGCTCCCTTGCAGTCCTGTTACTGGGCCCTGCTAATACCCTATAAAATGATATGATCAACAAGTCAGGGCAACACATGTTTTTATGTCACTTTAATTTAATAAAATAAGTTAACCATTTTTTCAAGTTATACAAGATTCAACTTGATATTTTCAGTCAGTTTAATGTAATGTTAGTTGAAATGACTTGTTATTTTGATTGAACATAAACCTTTAAGGCAGCAACTTCTTTTCTCCAAATCTCTTATTTATTTATTGCCATGTATATTTTCACACACTTGGAGTTAACTAGCCCCGGGGCCTTTTGAAGTCAAAATGTATTTTAGCCTAAAATATTTATAAATAAGCCTATATGTCATCAATGAGTTTCAAATTTATTTAGCTTGCAAGAGAAAACACGACACTATACCCTCCAGTTGTGTCTTTTCGGTTTAATTTTGTTTATTTCCTTATTATTTATTTTATATTTATATTAAGAATTGCTTCATCTTTTTGGTTGTCGATGTATGACATAGTGTTTGGAGAATAAGACTCACGTCGTTGATCGTAATCTTGAATAGACCGTCATTGTTTCCTATGGATGCTAAGTGCTCCGGATGTAACAGAGCTGGTTGAGATTTTCCGGGTTTAAATGCATATACCCCATTTGCAAATGTTTCTCTTTTTGACAAGTAAAAATATGATTGTATAGTTGATGGTGTGGGAGCAGCTAATAAACCAAGTCTGAAAGTGCAAGCCCCGTATGGTTTAATCAATAAATTTTTTTACTATCTTGAACTCAATCTTTTTTCTGTACAACAACCAAAACACTTTCAGTTAACAACACTTTCCGTTAACAACACTTTCCATTAACAACACTTTCCATTAACAACAGAAATGTTGGTATTGGCGTAACATTATAGGAGCTTAAATATGGTTTCAAACTCCCTCTTAAACAAACGCTGCATTCTACTCAAGTCATCATCCTACAGAGAAGAGACAAAAAAAACACATCTATTAAAATAAAATACATTCAAAAATACAGATTGTGAAGACTTTATGTGTACAAACTGTTGTAAAACTCACCCCTTCGGAGGACCAGTGTTGGAAAATGTGTTCAATATCTGTGACAAATTCGCCCACTGTTT
Organism: Triplophysa dalaica; assembly: GCF_015846415.1. Taxonomy (NCBI): domain Eukaryota; kingdom Metazoa; phylum Chordata; class Actinopteri; order Cypriniformes; family Nemacheilidae; genus Triplophysa; species Triplophysa dalaica. Next base: position 7,000,998 of record NC_079548.1, read on the forward strand.
GATAAGTCTCATTCTGCAAATACTGCTTCACATCATGAGTTTCACACATGTTCTTATTGACAGAAACCTGTAAACCAACAGTGCACATGAAACACATTTAACGGGCTAAAAGAACTTGATAAACAAATGTATCGCAACATAAACAAATTAAAATGATTTACTTCATGTAGCAGGTGTAACAGCAGATACTGGCAATGCTGAAAAACAAACACGTATAGAAATAAATGTGCTGGTTGGATAAAAACACTTCCCACCAAAATGTGTGCGTTTATGCTATTAGCCTTAAGAGGAAATGTTTTCCTTCTTCTTATCGCATTAAAATGCTTGTTGTTGCAGCATTATTTCTATGGGGTTTTAAGTAATACATTTTCGTTTCATGAAAATCAAACCAACAGCATCGTTTATTACTCATTGGTTTGTTATGTTTAAGGTAATTTACCAGTCTGTATTGAGAAAGTGGACTGTTCAAAACATCCTGTGGTGTCGTTTGATTAGACCCACTCATTTTCTTCATCGTGCAAAATGTACAGCACCATTGACCTCTGTTCACAACACACAAACACAATATTATATTACACATCTGTTTAGGCTGTCTCTAAATTGTTTATTCTACTCTCTCTCTCTCCCTCACTCACTCGGAGTCTTCATCTACAGCTGGCAGGTGACAGTGTCGATGAAAAGCTCGTGGACACTCATCACAGCACACCAGATCTTCTTCAGAGTCACACATGTAACACTCATCATCATTCTGTAATTGGTCATAAAACTGGTTAAAACTAACTTCTTCACAAATGTGATGCACATGAGTGTTTTGACTTAGTTGTTATTGTGAACGATGGCTTACTGTGTCATCATCAATTTTTAGACAGGTGGGACATTCACAGTTAAGTGCATGTGGTTCCAAAACGTTTTCCTAGAGAGCAGATGAAAATGTATTAATTAGGGTTTTCTAAATGTTATAGTTTTTAGATTATTAACCTTGTAATAATTAGACACTTCATAAACCAAAGTAGGCCCTTATAAATCCCTAGTTATGTACTCTTTGAGTTATGTTTCTGTTCTTCTCTCAGCACACAAAGATGTTTGTACCATTATAAGTTTTCCGAGCGGTCTTCCATGGGTCACAATGTCTTTTTTCCATGCTCCATCTTGTTTGCTCAGTCTGGAGAATTCTTCAGGGGTCAGCCAAAAATCCTCAGTTCTTATGCATTTCCCACAAAACCCTGAAACAATCACAGCACATCTCAGAGGCTCTGTGGGGCTTTGCATTTCGCTTTTGCTTTTTGTGACCAAGGACCACAAAACCAGCCAACAATAGACTGTATGATGTCCATTTTTCTTTCATGTGAAAAATCAATATGATATTAAGTAAAGATCATGTTCCTTAAAGATATTTTATAAATTTCTTACCGTAAATATATCAAAACTTTATTTTTGTTGCTGACTAAAAAGGCCCGAAACACTCCAACAAACTTTGCTCGCTGCTGTGTGCTCTTTGGTAATCATCCAATCGAGTTTGAATCTCTTTTTATAAAGCTTAGAATGTTTGCTTTTGGGTTCATCTAGTATCCACAACGTCATTACAGCATTAAAACAATAAAAAAAGATCCAAATAACTGGTTCTGTGGTCCAGGTTCACATAAATACATTCCACAATACCTGTAATAAGACAATCATCAGTTAGAAACATGTGAAACAAACCTGTAGCAAAGCGACTTTTGTGTAGAATGCCAGAGACAGATCCACAGGTAACAGGTAGGGTGGGACCATCAAACACAGTCATGTTAATTTCATGCTCATCATGGTTGTTGTCATTGTCCTCACGGTGGCCATTCTCCGTTCTTCCAGATTCTGCAACAAATGCACAACAATCAAGACACATCTTAAAAAACATTTATTTTTCTAAACGTCTGTATTATTTTACAAGTCATATCATAACTGGAATACGGAAATGTATCTGTACTGATGATTATAATATTAAGCAAATTTTATTATCATACTGACCGGATCTGGAGAGAAACTGCTTTTTCCTGGGCTGTGATCAAAAGAAAAGATTATGACAGAGTCCTCAATGGTCATGTTCTGAAATCTAACGCTATTTTAAATGGTATTTGGAAATGTTATTGGGTATTTGGATCCAACCTTTGTTTTTCTGGCTCTGCCAGTAGCACGTGAGGATTTGGGAGAGTTCCTCTGTTATAAAGGAAAACATGGTGTGAAATTTAAGATGAAAACATGATGTTATGTTAGTCTGATAGATCTTTCACTGTCTAATACTCCTGGAAATTGGGCATAAAAAGTGGTGCAATGCATTCACAGTGAACATCTTTAGCAACATTAACATTTAATAATGGTAAACGTCATTGTATCAGGGTCTTACCTTCATTCCTCGAAGTCTGCCAGTAGGTGAACATTCTGCAGCGCTACTCTGTGAGACAAACACAAAGTGCAACAGTTTTATTATTATTAGGAATATCATACATATTTTTGTGCAATTTACAAAAACAATCAAACCTGTTTATCATGATGAATCCTTCTTTTTTTTAAGGTTGGGGATAAAAGAAGCTTATCCTACGAATAGAAAGAAAACAAAGATTGGTGTAAGATGAGCTGAACATTTAATTTTGTGTAATTTTTGCTTTGTGTTTTTGCCTGTTTTATATAAAATTATTATTGTATAAAATTATTCCTTTTTTAAATCATTCTCTGATGAATAGAATTATTAACCATGGTAATTTCGTGTGTTATTTCCAATACATTAGTTTAGTGTTAGTAAGTGCTAAAATTACACTTGCACCTCTATGAGTTGCAGGAGCGGAACACCACAGCAAAGGATGCTGTACTTCCACTTCTTGTTTTTCTCTTTTCCTCCGAACTTCTCAAATTCTGGGGGGTTGAACCACCGCCCTTTACTAAAGATGCACTTCTCCCCTAAAGACACACAGACAGCCTGCTTTAAGTTTGATCTGCCTAATGTAAAGTTCTATCAAACATTACTGTTAACCCTTTACAGATATATCAGTTACTTTTAAACAAAACTTACACTTAGAAAATTTCTCCAAATCCAGGGAACCCTCTTTATTCCCGCATGTAACAGGGAGTTGAGAATCGTTTTCCATCTGTTCTTCCACAGACTGGCTGGCATCTAAAACAAAGATTGTGTGTCAGGCATGAACAAGACTACACTCTTAAAAATAAAGGTGCTTCAAAGGTTCTTCACAGCGATGCGATAGAAGAACCATTTTTGGTTCCACAAAGAACCATCCACTCAAAGGTTCTTTAAAGAGCCATGTCTTTTTTACTATTTTATAATATGAATAACATGGTTTTCAGCACAAGAAACCTTTTGTGGTTGACGTCAAACAAACAACAGTGTTTAATCTACTGCTTCCATCAATGGTTGTTTTTGTAATTGTATATTTACTCACTCTCACAACTTGTGGCTCCTCTTTTCTCGACCAGAGTTGTTCCTGTCTGCACAGTCACATTACGACTTCGTGTTTTCTTCTTCCTTTTTTCCAGTCGTTGTCTTTTCCTTCCTTCATCCACACTCCAATCAGAACATGAACTGCTCTCTGGGTCACATTCTGATTCAGTAACTGAATATTCATCCATATTTTGTAGTTCTCTGAAAGCAGCAGGGGAAGCTTTTCTTTAACGTCATTATAAAATAATATTTTCCAACGATGACACGTATTGGCGTGTGATTTTCACTTTAAACTGACAGGATTAACTGTATTTACATTACAAATTACACCATTCTCGCATTTTGAGCAAGCAACATAACCCATTTATTCATCGTATAACATAAAAACAGCGTATAAAACAGTCGCAATTGTTTTTCAATACGCACACATATGCCAAGTGTACCGAGGACAAACGATCTTTTATGAGGAAAAGATGCTGAAATGAGCACCATCTGCAGTAAATCTTCACATCCTGTGAATTTCCGGGTTTAACAAACATTAAAAATTACCGCCAGACGAAGTGATAGGTCAGCTGTGATTGTGAGAAAGCATTGGTTCTCGTGTGTCTTGTGACCGATTGCGTCATTGCGTCATGACGTCAGTCTGAACGAGCTCTGCCTACAAGCGTTGCATACATGGATAATATTCGTCTAAACTTATTTATGGCTTCAATTCAGAAGGTTTGCAACACGGTTTGTTTTTTAATGTACTGTTTGTTTGTCAATTTATGCAATAAATACCTGTGACTGTACATTCACAAGTGCTGCGTTTTGTATAGTTGATTAGTATTTATATTTTTGGGTGGGGGATGTGTTAGGTGTTCAAAATATCTTTAAAACTATAAATATTGATAGAATTATTGATACTATAAGAAATACACGAATATACGTTAAATTCATAAAAAGTGAATAAGCTAAAGAAATGGAATGACTGTACTTATAGGGATACTCCTATCGATCGGCCATTTAATGAATCGGAATCGCCCGATAATCACATTTAATGAATCAATCGATTCACATTTCGCGTCTAACACTGCGTTCTCCGTTTTTTCCAAACCGCCTGTGCCCGGTTGCATAAAGCACCTTACGTTTGTCCCTTAAGTGTGACAATTAAGGGGTGATTTCCCTTTACCAAGGACAATAACAGAATAACTTAAGTTGTAATTAAAGGCACACTCAAGGGAAATTTATACTTAAGGTGCTTTATGCAACCGGGCCCAGGACTTTGCGCTCTCCTGGCATGGGCCACGATAGCCGTTAAGACGAAGAGGGAAAACAAAGGACATTGATTATATGCACTGAAAATAAGTTGCAAATAACTCTGCTCCTGAAATTGGTATTACTTTATCATATTTGTCCCCATTTTTATTGAGTTTGTCTGTATTGGCTAGTTGGTTCTTGTCACATGACCACATTCTTGCGCCGTTCTGAAAAATTGAGATTTTTTCATCCCGATGCGGCGCCGATGCTCATGAAAAAAGAGCTCGTCGCACCGCGACCGCGTCACCCCCTGTTTCCGCGAGGCTGCCGCACGTCTACATCTATAATAACGAATATGCGCGCGCAAAAGACCTGATATGTGAATCGGGCCTAACTTGGCCGATCTCACAAACCGATCGTAATTTGATGACGTCATCACGAGAGGTCATTCGCAAATAATAATCAAAAGCAACAGACACACTGACAAAAGGTCGGAAGACCATGTTGCACATTGCACATTCTGAGAATATTTTTACCTGACTTAAGTGTGAGTTGTGTTGAAAAAAACGGGTTACCTTTACATCTCTGACGCGCACATAACGCATGTGACATAAACCACACTTTTAATAAACGAAAATCAATCCTATCCAATGATAAAGTGGTATCCGTGTAAACTTCTTTCTTTTGCGACCTCTGTCATGAACACACAGACACAACGTGTAGTTAACGTCTGCTAATGTTCGACTAATGACATAATGACTCGTTTGAACCGATTCATTTAAATGAACGGTCAAAATAACTGATATGTCAAGCAATGAACTCAGAAGACTCACTATCCGAATCCATCAAATCTTTCACTCAAAACACATCAGAACGTTAGTGTGCTCAGGCGATTTAGCAACAGTGTCTGATAAGATTTAGTCTAAATAATCCACAGTATTTACAGTTTATTTATATGACAATGTGTAGTTTATTACCTATAAAATCATTAGACAGAAGAGAGGTGAACACCAGAACAAAGCACAAGTTGTTGTTAGTTTAAGTATGTGGTCAAAATAAGAACTGCAATATTTAAAAAGGGATGGTTGTAAAAGGGGAAGTTCACTTTTAATTGACCTTATATGATTTTATCAAAATATTTATAAAATTAAAGCTTATTTTGCAATGACCAGAAATCTTATATCAGTTATATAAAGCTTAAAGCACCGTAATCCTGATCGGATCATCCCTAATGTACTTCATAATAAACTGCTGGTGCTAGATGACGCTCATCCTTAATACGTAACTATTGGTCGTAATAAGGTGCTTGTACAAACGACCGACTGGGTAGTTTTTTGGGAGGACAGTCTGAATATTTTGCATTATCTTTTTACTTTATTAATGGAGGAAACAACTACTGTTACAATACGAGTGTAGGGAGGCAGAGATAGTTTGTATACACTGGCTGGCTTGTGGGACTCCCGAGGCAGCTGACAGGTACCTACAGGCCAAGCGGACTGCAGCCCGGGTGGTTGGGGAGGCAAAAACTCGGGCCTGGGAGGAGTTCGGTGAGGCCATTGAGAAAGACTATCAGTCGGCCTCGAAGAGATTCTGGCAAACCATCCGGCGCCTGAGGAGGGGGAAGCAGTGCCCTACCAACGCTGTTTACAGTGGAGGGGGGCAGGTGTTGACCTCGACCGGGGATATCATCGGGCGGTGGAAGGAATACTTTGAGGATCTCCTCAATCCCGCCATCACGTCTTCCATTGAGGAAGCATAGGCCGAGGGCTCGGAGGCGGACTCACCCATCACCCGGGGTGAAGTCACAGAGGTAGTCAAGAAACTCCTCACTGGCAGGGCACCGAGGGTGGATGAGATCCGCCCTGAGTACCTCAAGTCTCTGGATGTTGTGGGGCTGTCTTGGCTGACACGCCTCTGCAGCATTGCGTGGCGGTCGTGGACAGTGCCCATGGACTGGCAGACCGGGCTGGTGGTCCCTCTTTTTAAGAAGGGGGACCGGAGGGTGTGCTCAAACTATCGGGGATCACACTTCTCAGCCTCCCCGGGAAAGTCTATGCCAGGGTACTGGAGAGGAGAATCCGGCCGATGGTAGAACCTCGGATTCAGGTGGAACAGTGTGGTTTCCGTCCCGGTCGTGGAACACTGGACCAGCTCTATATCCTCTCCAGGGTGCTGGAGGGTTCATGGGAGTTTGCCCAACCAATCCACATGTGTTTTGTGGATTTGGAGAAGGCATTCGACTGTGTCCCTTGCGGCATCTTGTGGAGGGTGCTCCGGGAGTATGGGATTCGGGACCCTTTGCTAAGGGCTATCCGGTCCCTGTACGACCGGAGCAGGAGCTTGGTTCGCATTGCCAGCAGTAAGTCAGACTTGTTCCCGGTGCATGTTGGACTCCGGCAGGGCTGCCCTTTGTCGCCGGTTCTGTTCATAATTTTTATGGACAGAATTTCTAGGTGCAGCCAGGGGCCGGAGGGCGTCGGGTTTAGTGACCAAACGATTTCATCTCTGCTCTTTGCGGATGATGTCATCGTGCTGGCCCCATCAGACCAGGACCTTCAGCATGCACTGGGACGGTTTGCAGCCGAGTGTGAAGCGGCTGGGATGAGAATCAGCCCCTCCAAATCCGAGGCCATGGTTCTCAGTCGGAAAAGGGTGGCTTGCTCACTTCAGGTAGGTGGAGAGTTCTTGCCTCAAGTGGAGGAGTTCAAGTATCTGGGGTCTTGTTCACGAGTGAGGGAAGGATGGAACGGGAGATTGACAGACGGATCGGTGCAGCTTCTGCAGTAATGCAAGTGCTGTACCGGTCTGTCATGGTGAAGAAGGAGCTGAGCCGCAAGGCGAAGCTCTCAATTTACCGGTCAATCTACGTTCCTATTCTCACCTATGGTCATGAGCTGTGGGTCAAGGAAAAGATCCCGGATACAGGCGGCCGAAATGAGCTCTCTCCGCAGGGTGGCCGGGCGATCCCTTAGAGATAGGGTGAGAAGCTCGGTCACTCGGGAGGAGCTCAGAGTAGATCCGCTGGTCCTCCTTCCCGGGAAGGTGTTCCGGGCATGTCCCACCAGGAGAAAACCCCGGGGAAGACCTAGGACACGCTGGAGGGACTATGTCTCCCGGCTGGTCTGGGAACGCCTCAGTGTCCCCCCGGAAGAGCTGGAGGAAGTGCTTAGGGAGAGGGAAGTCTGGGCATCCCTGCTTAGACTGCTGCCCCCGCGACCCGGCCCCGGATAAGCGGAAGAAAATGGATGGATGGATGGATGGATGGATGTGGCTATTGAGGTAAAATGCTAAAATTGTGCAGTCAACCAGTTCCTGCTCTGACTAACAATATTATACGTGTAGCATTACTATTAACCCAACATCAAGTATGATTTTTATTAATATGATGTTTATTGTCAATACTGGTATACTGCAACATTCCTTGTTTGGACTTTTCAAATAGATTCGCTCTGCCCAAATATGTGATAATGAACCAAAACTAATTGGTGAATGTTCAATACATGGGCATAAATCCCGGGGGGGGGGGGACGCAGTGGACATGTCCCCCTCTATCCGAGGGTTGTCCCCCTTGATCAATTAAATTCCATACTGTCATAAAAATAATTCTATTTACCTAAAGTTATTGTGTAATTAGAAGAAATTACAACGCAAAAAATGTGTGTAAAGTTTAAAAACTGTTGAGTTCCCCCTCCCCTGTCTCTCACAGTGGTTTGGCCCACTGCCTGCTCTCCCCGTTCATCTCACCTGCGCTTTGCCCAACATATTTAAGACAGGTCAGGTTTGCGGCTCAGTTCATCAGTGGTTGTTGAACTCCAGTAAGAAGGCTATTTTATTCACTTTAAATGAAGTGATTCTCTTTAATGTAGTTGATGCTGATTCATTAATAAATAAGTTGTTGCAAAAAATGCTGAGTACCGATGTATTTTTCCGTGAAGCTGCTATGTTAGCTATTAAAATGTTACTTAGCTAGTTACAGTTTTTCTCAGTCGCTTTGGTGCATTTCTCACATCACTATTAACATTTGCACAACATTTAGTTCATCCTCCACAACATTTAGTAATTTGTGCACATCATAGTAGCAGTTTCTCTTTCCTTCCAACAAATTGCAAATGCTTTTGGACATGCATCAATTGCTTTCATACAACTCTCTGCTGTTTTATAACAGTATCATTTGCTTATGTCATGTCAGTCAAAATTAACTGAATTTGTGAATGCTAAATAGTCCATCCATCCATCCATTTTCTACCGCTTATCCGAACTACCTCGGGTCACGGGGAGCCTGCGCCTATCTCAGGAGTCATCGAGCATCAAGGCAGGATACACCCTGGATGGAGTGCCAACCCATCGCAGGGCACACACACTCACTCATTCACTCACTCACGCACTCACACCCTACGGACAATTTTTCCAGAGATGCCAATCAACCTACCATGCTTGTCTTTGGACCAGGGGAGGAAACCGGAGTACCCGGAGGAAACCCCCGAGGCAATGCTAAATAGTCATTCCACATAAAACTAATAGTTCTCATTTCATTGCCTCATTTCAACATCTGCTGACTTTTTTTAGACACTCTTTACATAATCCCTGAGAATGAGAGGGGTCTAACTGGAGACCATCTGAATAAGGATGTTGTTGTTTGTGATAATGTGCTTTTTCACCACTCAGATGTTTTCAGGCAGTGGTTTGCAGCACATGATAGGATGCTGGTGGAATATCTCCTTCCATACTCACCATTCCTAAATCCATTTAGAGGAATTTTTCTCTTCCTTGAGGTGGAAGGTATATGACCGGCATCCACATACCCAAATGGCCCTGCTAGTGGCCATGGATGCAGCATGTGATGACATCACAGCAGAGTCCTGCAGAGGGTGGATTCGCTACTCAAGGAGATACTTTCCTTGCAAGAGATGATATTCGCTGTGATGTAGATGAAACTATGTGAAGAGACAGAGAGGAACTTCTGGATGTGCATGAATGATTTACAGTACTATGTATGTTGTATGTTCAGTTCCAGTATGTACTGCAATATTGTTTACAGGTGTGCACAGCTCTACCCAAAGGGAGTTTATGTTTGTTGTAAATGAGTGTGTATTTATTCTTTTGCACAATGCTGTGAACAAATTAAAACTGCTAAGAGCATATGCAGTAAAAATGCTAAACATACGTATTCAGTGTCTTGTACTCAGATACCTCACTAAATACAGTAATGTCTAACTTTACTGTAGTTTTCAAATGGCTGTGCAAATAGTATATAGTGCTGTCTTGAGCATTTTCAGGAAGTGTCACCAAAATCTGACATTTTTTGCATTGGAAAACCTTTACTATACAGTAAACTGTCATAATGAAAACATGACAAAGCCATTTGACTATCTTGTTCATAAACAATGGTGTCAGGACTTTTCATCTTGATGACATTGACTCTTTCATTGAATACTTGCTTTTGAGGAATGAGCTTTCCATTTTGAGCAAGTGACAGGCTTTTGCAGGTTATTAACTCGGTTTTGCAGTTTGAACTAATTGTTTTGAGAAATGCGTTAACTGTTGTGCAAATGTAAAAAGTGATGTGAGACATGCACCAAAGCGACTGAGAAAAACTGTAACGTTAGCTTGTTACATAGGACGTCACACACTGCAACTAACACGCCAAAGCCGTTTCGCATTCATTGTTGTATTTTGAGCAACCTGGCATGATGTGAACATTAACGGCCACAAGCCACCGATCCTGCGATTCAGGTCCCGTGTCACAGCCGCTTACATTCCGGTTCAATTTTGTGATGTTGGCACTATATCAAGCGTCCACAAAAGGTGCACAGCTTTCATTCAGTTGGAGAGGATCGTTTTCTCAGCATCTATTTTGTGCAGTATGTGTATGGCGGATAAGATAAACATTCAGTTTACTGAATCTCGGGCGATTCATCATAGAGTACAACACAGAATTGAAGCATCTGTCACTGTTACAGACTGTTTGTTTGGGTACACGAACATGAACAATGTTTGTTGGCGGAGGCAGTGCACTACAGGGGAAAATAACAACCACTCATTAATGTCGATGTATGGTGACTTTGTCAGACGATGTTGCAGTATATATCAGGATAACATTTTAATAGTGTTTAAGTGTTTAAAAAGTGACTCATTGTCATGGGTAGTGTGTTTTTATATTTGTATCCTGTCTTCACAACAAAGACAAAAAAATATATAAATGGAAAGAAGCTTTATTGTTAACTTGTATTACAGTTTGTGACAGTTCAGCTCAGTTATAATATGACTGCAAGTCTGCATGATAAACCTATAAACCTAATGCATATTGTCGCTTAGTGTCATATTAAGTACAATTTTGATTGTATTATTTGTTTCCTCTTCAAAAATTGCCCTTGAGAATTTTTATATGTATTGTCCCCCCCTACTGTTAAATGAGATTTACGCCCACGGTTCAATATTCTTTGCAACACTATAGTAAATGTCTTTTGAATGCCTTAAAACTATAAAAACACAATCTATAGACCCTATATAACACACTAAAAGGAATCAACACGTCTCCATGCTAATGTATTGTATTTTTTATTATGACTCACTATTCTAAATAATAATATGCGTCAGAGTCATTAAAAGCAAATGTACACAGACTTCCGTTTATCTAAATAAACATGAGATGTGACATTGGATTCGTGTGCTTGTTGTGAAATAGTGTTGTTCAGTATCTCCCTCACAGCCAGAGAGATTTACACAGAAACGAAACTAAAAGTGACTTCCTTTTCGTCTGGGTTGTGAGTGACAGCGAGTTAAAAATGATGCTATTATTTTCAAACTCTTCTTTGTTCATTATATTCACTTAAATTGTGTACTCACCTTATATTGTTCACAGCCTTGCTGTCTTTTTATTCTTTTACACAGACAAATTGTACACACATTCTCACTCTCTTTTTCCTTTCAACAAACCCCGCCCTTTGGTCGATCTGCCATCCTATTGAATCACTAGAAATAGTCTGTCTGACAGCTATAAGGACATGACTTGATTTTAAAGAATTCTTGTAAATAAACACAAAGATCAGTTTAAAAAAATTAGTTAAAAAAAAAATGGCTGGAAGCAGACCAAAGGTGGATCGAGCACACTCTGAATGTATGATGGCTCATCAATATAAATCACCGTGACCCGACCTTTAACCATAAAGTTGAGACTCATGTCTCAACTTTATAAAACGTTGGCATACTGTCATACTTGACGATTGGGTGCTACGTATGAGAAAGCTTGACCCCCTTTGGTAGATTTAGGTGTTATCAAAAGTCTAGAGTTTTGAGATCTTAGAGAGTGTGATGGTTGTTGTGTGATAGAAACTAACTGTAGTTTGTTTATTGATGATGCAGGACAACCATAAGTAGAGCATTACAATAGTCAAGCCTTGAGCTCATAAATGCATGAATAAGCTTGTCTGCGTCAGCAACACATAGAATATTTTGCAACATTTCGTAAGGTGGGAGAAGGCGGTTTTTGTGACATTTCAGATGTGGTTTCTAAATGACAGGTTGCTGTCTAATATGACGCCTAGATCTTTACTGTTAAACAGTCAACATAAAAACAACTGAAAAGACTCTTGCTGGTGCAGGCTGGGAATACATTTTTTTAAGACTGATCCAGAAAGCAAAGTAACAAAACAAACATGTCCCTTTCATTTCAGGAGCTACACACTCAAATGCATTATGGGCCTTAGATAAACACTGACGCAGAAATGAAACTCAAACTGTCTTTTGTATAATTAGTCTACTTTTTTTTAACATACTAAAAGAGACATGTTTTAGATTTTGTATCAAATAAACCAAATATATGTCTTGTCTTTATTAGTTAGATGACATTCACATCAGTATCGCACATGCTTTGTCTGAATTTCAGACTTTTTCATAGTATGGTTTCTTTTCAATATCTGTCTTAAGAATGAATCCTGCTGTACATGAACTTGTTTTATAATTACATTTGCTGCTGTCTTTCTAAAACCTTGTAGATCCACATTCTGTCATCCACATTGCGTTACATGAATACGTGTCCGAGTCGCTGATACATTCGTTTTGTGTGTATATAATACGTCCGCTGTACGGTGGGACGGCCGTTCTGGACTTTAACAGAATGTCCTACTGGTCAGTCCGCCACTGAGTTAAAGTAGTTTTATATGCTTTATCTGAAGGATTCCCAATGAAACACTCAAACAAAAAGTATGCATAAAAACGTGTATTATTTTAATTTCCTGTATACACTACACAGGTGATTGATAAAACATTGCAGGTGACTGAAATTACTTTGAAAAGTAACATTTAAAAATAAATTATTCTGTACAGGACTTTGAAAACACCTCTGTAAGAATGAGAGTATTTGTATTTTGCAATTGTATTATGTTAATGTGGGCTAGAACTCACACTTATTTTATCTGCACATTCAAGTTTAATTCTTAAAAAAAGAAGCACAATAATATTTGTTAAAATACCTCCTTCTATCTGGTTTAATGTACAGAGACAACGATAAAGATCTTTTTAAAACTATCATCTAAAGAAAAATAAACTCTTAACATTAAAGCAGAAATAATCGTGATAGAAAACAAACTAAAAACTAACAATGAACAATATTGTTTTACAGCTTTTAGTCATCTTTTTTAATGTTTGTAGACTCTGTCTAATGTCAAAGGTTATAACTTCTGAAATTGATTTGATTTTAAATGCTGAATAGAACATAAATTAATAAATACTGTAGATCAGTTGTTCATTGTCAGTTCATGTTGTTAATTCACAAACGGAACTTTATTTTACATTATAATGAAGAATTAAATAGACAGAAAAAAAATATTGCTGAATGATGAAGTGAAAAAGTGACATAATAAAGTATAAAGCTAGAAATCAAATCTCTTCCATAAAAAAAATGTCTAGAATATCTAGATTGTCACATGACGCTCATGACGCTCAAAACGTGACGTTTAATCATAATGTAGGACAGAGTGTTAACCTAAAATCTCATCAAACCATGATGAGAATGACACAGGATCGGGATGCGATGAAAGATAGTAGCATATTTTCTAAATACCAGACGATACCAAAATGATACCCGAGCTGGAAGGAGAAATGTTATTTGATGGTGAAGATTTTCTGAAACTCCCTGTCAAACAAATCCTTCAGTCTGGCCCCCATTTTGCCAAACTCATTGTCCTTAAAAAAGTATATAAAAGCATAAATCAGTCAAAATATCAAACATACATCGATCATTACCGTAACAATGATCATAAATGTAAACATTAATATATTGTATTTAGTTATATTGTAGACAGTAAATGTAAGCTAAATAAAAAAATGCAATAGAACTGCTTTTACAGTAAATGGTGTTTGTGGCTGATTTATTGAATCTGTCCAGCAGTGAGTCTCACCTCGTTGTATGTGCTGCAGTTGCTGAAGATGAGCTGAAAATCCGACACAAACTCTCCAACAGTTTTATACTCATTTCCTTCCAGTTTCAGCTTTATTCTGTCCAGCCACATCGGCTGCGCTATGAACTCAGAGTATCCATGTACCTTAACATAATAAAAAGAATAGGTGTGAAAGCGACAAGAACGACATGACATACAAACAGACACAAATAGTTTGGCTTACTGTTCTGCAGGGGTCTTTCACAAACACGCGATGGACGTCCTCTCTGTACGTATATAACAGCAGGTAATGGCAGTACTACAAAATAATTACATCAATTATTAGTTCATACTAGACTTAACTATTATGATACTGTTATACTACATAATTTAAAGAGTAACAATTACAATGTCCTTAAAAAGGATTTTTATGTTACTGCGGTGTTATGTTACTGTGTGTGAATGTAAGCAGTCTGCCAAGTTGTTAAGCCGAAAGTGAATGAATAACAAAGTTTATTGGCTTGGGAAAAAAGGAGTCGAGTCTAAATCACGCGAACGAGTCGTCTCTTATTCTTCTTTCAGTTCCGGGTCAGATTTGCGACACTCTATGTAATCCCGTGTAGTGGAGTAGGTGGGGCGAGACCGTGGTTCGAAACCGGTGAGTAATTGTTAATGAGCGCAAGCTGTGGGCGCACCGGTCTCGAATCACGTAGGAGATCGGGAGCATATAAAAGAACGAGCGACCAGACCGTCAAAGAGAGAGGACCGGGCTCACACCTGTTTGTATTTGTATTTATGTTTTATTCGCCGGCCGTGGACCGCGAGGGGCGGCCGGCTGTCTTTTTACTCTTGATTTTATTTGACAAAATGTTTATTTAACTGTCTTCCGGTTCCCGCCTCCTTTCTTCCTTTTGATAAACCTTATTACATCCCTGTTTAGCGCTTACATTCTATTTGCAACACTGCCACGGTGGACCAATCACAGCAGACTAGACACTAACCAATCAGATCAGAGTGGGCTGACTGAAAGGAGGGGATTAGTGAAATAAATCACTGAATGAATCAGCTGAGAGTCAGTCAAGAAGTGAGGTAATAACAACTGTCTATTATTAGAAAATGAAAGTGTTCTTATAACTTGTATGTCAAGAAACTTCCCAGACTAACTTAAATGTTAGAGATGTCTTAATCGAAAACAACTTATATATATCAGTGTGATTGTTTTGTCTCAAGATTTTTTGTAAAGTATGTTCTTAAAAATGACTTAAATATCCTAATTTAACCTAGGCCTAGTCATGTTTTAAACTAATCCCTGACCGGGAAACCGCCCCTTTATTTTATTTTTCTTCTCTGGATTAAAACGTGCACATAGTAACATGTGTGTGTCAATTTACCAGTTTGTTTTGAGAGGACACTGGGAGATTCAGAGCTTCTTGTTGAGTCATGTGACGGGGGTCACACCACTGTTGACTGGTTCTCAGCACACAGAAGGTGCACATCCATTGTCTGCATGTACACAAACACACACGCACACAGGAAATGTCTACAACACAAACTCAATGATAATGCAATGATTCAATTGATTAAGACTTTCTCTTTTTCTCACTCGGGTGAATCTCCGGTTTCAGCTGGCAGGTGACAAGCCCGATGAAATACTCGTGGACACTCATCACAGCACACAAGACTTCCATAAGAATAACACTCGTAACACACGTCATCATTTCTCTGTGCCAAATGATCACAGGCGACATAACACATTTATACATTCATTATCTCAAACCCAGATGTATTGTTCAGTGAATAAATCATGGACACTATAGAACAGCCAACATCAAAAGAAAATAAACACCAAATAAATCTGGTAAGCACTCCGATTACAAACTTTGACTGTGTTTTATGTTTTGTAATGGATTAAATATAAATGTCAAAATTAATATGAATTCATGTCATGTTGGGTATGAGCGATTCTTACCAAGTCACATTCTGGATCGCTGCATTTCTTACACCCACACAGGAGTGAATGGATGCAGAGGATCTTTTTCTGAAAATAAAAATCACATCTGTGTTTCTGCTTCTGGATAAATAACTTAAAAATGTTGTAAATGTTAAATGGTAATATTAAGAAATTTTGATTATTTATACATTACTCTTGCAAGTTGAATTTCTTTCAATCACAAAACATGCTGAACATGACAATTGTTCATAATACTGAAGTAATCTAGATAGTACGTGAGTATTTTAGTCATAAGTGAGGTTGTTCCGATGTTTAAACTACTCGGCTGAGATTGAAAAAATAATCGCTCGGGATGGATTTGTGACTATCGGGCGAGTGTTGCATCATCATGAAAGTTTATCATTAGTTTAAATTGTTGCCAATTTAAATATATTCAAGTGCAAAAATATGTAAAATAGAACTCGGTTTCGTCTCTGTGAGCTGTTTGACAAGTTGTGCAGGGTGTGCGCAGGCATATCACACAAAAGTAAGTCAAATGTCCAGTATTGGTCAGTATCCTCGTAAAGATGTTATTGTAAACAGTTCAAATCAATATGCATTTGTTACAGCACACTGGATCTGTGTATTATAATTGACAAAAGGATTAATCTATACTAAAATTAAATTAAAGATTATTCAATGTCATGTTACATTAAAACAACTAGACATAAAAAAGTACATTTTTGATTTTGTGCAGCCAAAGTAAAATGTTTGGGAAACATTATGTACACAACATAAATGTGTAAGCATGGTACCTTCAGTAAGAAGCTGAGAGTTTTGCCATGGCACCGTATATCACTTTTCCAGTTTGCATCAGTGAGAGTTTCCTCCTGCTTGACAAACTCTTCTGGAGTGAGCCAGCTTTCATCTGTACGTATACATTTCCCACGCAAACCTGTGACACAGATCGAATAAATGACAAACAGCTCAAACACAGCCAGCGAAAAACTGTAAACATGCAGCACAGAGAAATTGAGAATGACAAAGTGAATGAAACATTTAAATCAATTTAATCAAACCTGCAGGACAACCAAAAACTAACAATAGGTCAGTCAAATAATATAACGCTAACCTGTGACATAGTACAAACATGATAAATTGCTGACTCATAATGGGTGAGCCAAGATTAAAGCTGTTGTGAAATAAATGTAAAGGTGGAAGCAAACTGGTATTGCCTGTAGTAAGCTCAAAGATCACAACAAGTGAGAATTTTGAGGGCTGAAATAACCTGAAGGTTAATTGACTATGGTTCGTTTATGCCCCCTGGCAAAATGACAAAAGTCACCTGCTTGCATAAACAACATAAAATACTGGGTTAATGGGTTGTGCACAAATCCACTAGCAATGTTTTGGAAATGGGGTGTGTCAACCCCAAACACAGACTTTCAAGTTCTCGGGTACCTGAAAGTTATAAACGCTACTTTCATTTACAGAGTTCTGCACGTATTGTAGAGGCCCAATCAGAAAACAGCACCGACCTGATGCAAACCGATTTTTGTGTAAAGTCCCAGTCAACGAAACACAGGTGACCGGCAAAGAGGGAGCCTGGAAAACAGAAAGATTGTCCATGTCTTCCTCCTCCTCCTCCTCTACTCGCCCTCTGAATTCCATTCCTCCAGCTGCCCCTCCTGGTTCTTCAAAATCTGCAGCGTCTCTATCTTCCTCCGTCCCGGCACTGCTTTCTGAATCTTGTGGAGAAAAACGTTGTGTTCAGACAGACTGTAGTAGAGTAGCCGGGGCGAGACCGTGGTTCGAGTCCGGTGAGTAATTGTGAATTAGCGCCAGCTGTGCGCACACCGGCCTCGAATCACGGTCTCGCCCCGGCTACTCTACTACACAGACAAAAGCAGACAGCGTGTGGATATATGTGTGGTTTCTGTGACTCACCACCGCTGGAGCTTTCTGTTGAACTGGCAGAAAACGATCCTTCTGCATTCTGCACGAAGAAACAGTTTTAAACAATATGAATGTCAAAAACAAAATCAAAGTAGAAAAAACTGAGGGAACTGAAATGGATACATTTAAGACGCATGCGCGTTTACTCCTCTTAATTTGTGGACACTGAAGATGGCCATCCTGAAAAGAAAGTGAGAAAAAAGAGATAAGAATGACAAACTTTTTGACATTGTTTGAGTTGAAAGTGGATAGATATTTATTGCACATTTTGGACAGTCAGACAATTTCAGTGTGAATTCATGTGAAATAGAGTAGATAGAGATTTAGATAGATAGATAGATAGATAGATAGATAGATAGATAGATAGATAGATAGATATGGCATAATACTTGCTTTATTTACCTCCAAGAGTTTTTTGAGTGGTGTTTTTCTGCAGTGTATGCTGCATTTCCAGTTTCTGGAACTCTTTTTTCCCCCAAACTGCTCGAAAGCAGATGGTGTAAACCAGCGTCCTTTTGCAAAAATACACTCCTCCCCTATAGTGAATGTCACAGTTAGAGATCACTAACACAAACATCAGCTGATGTAGTGGAAAAATACAAAGTTATTGTGAACCTCTGGCGAGTTTGTCCCGATGAAGAGTACCCTCTTGTTGGCCACAGGTTACAGGCAGCTGAGTTTTAAAAATAATCGACTTCCAAATCTCTTCTGTGTCTTCTTTCTTCACAGGTGATGCTGTGAAAAAGACACATGAATCATGGTGTAGCTTATGTACATTTGGTAGAAAGTGAAAATACAGTACAGTAGCAACAGGACAAAGTTCGTTTTTAGTCCCGGGACTTACAGAAGGAGAGTTTCTTGTTTGCTTTTTTTTCCCAAGCAGGCTTGGAGGCGGTTGAAGGACCTGGACCATCACTGTCCTCGCCACTTCCATCATCTGTCTTTCTCTTTCTTACTCTATTCTTTTCTTTAACTTTCTCTTGGTTTCCTTTGTCGTTCTCCTTCTTAGGTAATGCTTCGGCATCAAGAGGTTTCTCAGAGAATTTGAAGCTACCTGGACAAATGAAGAATACAAAAATACTTACGACTACATATGAATGTATGCTAATAAAAAAAATGAAAAGATCAAAATCTAAATTCAGTCTTGACTGTGGGTCAGTTTTCCTATGTTTACACGCGATATAAAGCTAGTTATGAACATCATATATCAAATTGGTTAAACACAAAAAAATTATCAGGTACATAAGGCGCACACATCTACATAATAAAATAACAATGTAAAGTGACAGACCGTCCATCAGGTTGTTTCTGAGCAGGCGTAGGGTGGGGTACAGCTGTAGGATGTGATCTTCGAACAAACTGCCCCAGAAGCGATGCATACACTTAGATCTATTTTTCTCTAGCCAGTCCAAAACATCATAGACACCTCTCTGTTTTTGCTCACGAGAGCGCATTGTTTTTATCTTCTATAATAAAAGAGAGACAGAGGGAAAATCTATTAGGAACAACAATGTTGACGTCACTGTTTCTGTACCTTGAACTCCATTGAGTTCAGGCATGGCGAGAGAATTTTACATAAACGTATCGGTCTAATAACTATGTATTATCTATATGAATTGATTTAATGAATTTGGAAAAGGGAGAGAGAGAGAGAGAGAGAGAGAGAGAGGGAGGGAGAGATCGAGAGAGAGAGAGAGAGAGAGGGGGAGAGAGGGGGAGAGAGGGAGAGAGAGATCGAGAGAGAGAGAGAGAGAGAGAGAGAGAGAGGGAGAGAGGGAGGGAGAGAGGGAGAGAGGGAGAGAGGGAGGGAGGGAGGGAGGGAAGGAGGGAGGGAGAGAAAGAGAGAGAGAGAGAGAGAGAGAGAGAGAGGGAGGGAGGGAGGGAGGAAGGAAGAGAGAGAGGGAGAGAGAGAGAGAGACGTATGGATAAAGCCCCTCTCAAACCTCTTTAGTAAAATAACCAAGAACCATGAACAAACTAACCTACACAACAAACTATGCACTCCGGAGTCAACACTTAAAGATTACCAAAACCCTTTAGACTATCCAATTACACTCGCTGAGCTAGGCCAAAATATACCAAAACTTAAACCCAAAAAGCAAGTGGTAGCGACGGTATCCTAAACGAGATGATTAAACACGCAGACCAAAAACTTACACTTCGCCATCCTCAAACTGTTTAATATCATCTTAAGTACAGGTATATTTCCCACAATCTGGAACCAAGGTCTCATAACTCCAATCCATAGAAGTGGAGACAAATTCGACCCTAATAATTACCGCGGAATATGTGTAAACAGCAACCTAGGTAAACTCCTCTGTAACATTCTTAACAGCAGACTTCTCCAATATCTCCAATTGGTTTCCAACCAAAATACCACACATCCGATCATATATACACTCTTCGTACCTTAATTGACAAAGAAACAAACCAAAAGAAAAGAAAGCTCTACTCATGCTTTGTTGACTTCAAAAAAGCTTTTGACTCAATCTGGCATGAGGGACTTTTTCTCCAGTTGATTCAATGTGGCATCGGAGGAAAAACCTACGACATCATCAAATCAATGTACACCAATAACACATTTGCAGTTAAAATTGGCAACAAGCATACAGACTTTCTCTCCCAGAGTCGTGGAGTGAGACAGGGCTGTAGTCTAAGTCCTACACTATTTAACATTTACATGAATGAATTAGCTGGAGCTCTAGAACAGTCACCAGCACCCGGTCCGACCTTACAAGACACTGAAGTGAAATGCCTCCTGTTTGCAGACGATCTTGCTCTCCTATCACCCACAAAAGAGGCTCTACAGCAACATCTGGACAACCTGCACACTTTCTGCCAAACATGCCATATCGGTTAACCTTAAGAAGATTTGAGTCATGATATTCCAAAAAAAGCCCAGTAGCCAAAATCAACATAACCGTTTCAAACTAAACAACGTGCCCCTAGAACACACCAAGAACTACACATATCTCGGTATAACATTAGTAACACTGGAAACTTAAACAAGGCTGTGAATGACCTGAGAGACAAGGCACGAAGAGCCTTTTACGCAATCAAAAAGAATATCAAAATTGACATCCCAACCGTAATCTGGCTGAAAATAATACAATCAATTATAGAACCAATCGAGAAAACTCAAGAAGCTCAAACCTGTTGCAAGATATGTCAAGTACTGCCACGACCAAAGAAAAACTATGAAACAACACAAAACAACACTGAAAGGACAACACACACAAACTGACACTGTCACCCTCATTGATAACTTTAATTAAAACTCTTTTTCTGTTTATATTGAGATGTATATATATATATATTTAATTATAGACTTTTAATTGTATTCTATCTTATCTTTATCTTAATCTGTATTTCTGCATGCTTTGGCAATGTAAATTTTCTTTTATCATGCCAATAAAGCTCCTTTGAATCTTGAGAGAGAGTGAGAGAGAGAGAGAGAGAGAGAGAGAGAGTGAGAGAGAGAGAGAGAGAGAGAGAGAGGAAGAGAGAGAGAGAGAGAGAGAGAGAGAGAGGGAGAGAGAGAGAGAGAGAGAGAGAGAGAGAGAGAGAGAGAGAGAGAGAGAGAGAGAGAGAGAGAGAGAGAGAGAGAGAGAGACGCTCATACTTGATACTTCTCCTCGGGTAGGAGATCGTGATCGCGCAGCTGTGTGAGGAAAGTGTGCGGCTGATCCATGCAAGAAATCTCAGTCTTCTTGCGGCGAAGAAAAAGCAACAAATCTTCATTCGTTAGAAAGTCTAACGGGTCCATTTGAGAGTTGACTCCTATTAATCCTGCGACATTAAATGATTTCAAAACTTAACATATTAAAGAAACCATTCTTGAAAAAAATTGCCTCCAAAGTCTGTAAAACACAATGTGACGTTATGCATTTACGTTATGCGTTATGCAAACCCAAAATTGTTGCGAAACCTAAAGGGGGCAGGAAAAAAGAGTTGAAGAGTTGACATTCATTGATGATGAGACGCGAGTACAAAACCTCAAAATTCAATGTTTGGGTAAGAGCTGGCAACACTGTAAATGTTAGACCGGTAAGAATGTCTGATATGGAAGCAAGTCGTAAAAGTTTGCCTTCCCCACACGAAGCGGTATGAGTCGATTTTGCAAACACATGCAAAATATTCACAAAACGATCCTTATCAAAATAAATATATTGGATATATTATATTTTAAACTAGGATTCAAAACAAATTGCTTTACCTCACCGACAGTATTTTCCACAGAATGTTAGTTCTTCCTGGTTCACTGCAGCCTATAATCAACTGTCTTAGCCTCCCTTACCACCGATTTTACCACAAAGCAAAGCCTGTAAAATATGTTGGGCGTTTGTGAGGAGCAGAATGACAAACAAAAACATTCAAATTTTCCACATGCCTGCTTCTCACGTCACTTCTACACACCTGCTGCAGGAAGAAAACAAAAGCACCGCAGAACACAATTACTGTCAAATTTTTTATTATTTTTATTTTCGCTTGTTCGTTTTTCGCTAGATCGTAACCCAGACAGCAGACCAACACTGGATCAACATTAAATCAAGGTTGATGCATCAACCAAATTATCATTGAATCAATGTTGAAATTGTGTCATTTTTTTTTGTCATGTTTGCTCCCTAGAATAACGTTATTTCAATGATGAAAAATAGATCAAGGTGGGAATAAAATCAATACTAGTTCAATTTAATTTCAATAACTCTTTTAACATTGAATTATGATTGAAAAAATATATTAAATCAATCTTACTTTATTTACAGTAAGATTCTACTCCAGTAAATCATGGACAGTATGCCTAAAGGCAGATGACTACCCTCCATCTTTGAAAAATCAACATTATTGTTTGCACAAAAAATCTGTCAAATACATTTTTATTTTCATTTTATGCCAAGTAGATCTCCTACATTTAGCAGACGCAAAAAAGTATATCTGATAAATGTATAATTGTATTTCCTTTCATTCAACTTTAAAACAAGGAAAAATACAAATTTATGTTAATAAACACTTTGGTTGTAATTTAGTTACTATTTAGGCTATAATTTAGGAAAATATGATCAGCGAAATCTTTCTGTGAGATTATTATACTCAGTCTAAAATTATTTGACTACATGACGTTTGGAACTGAAATTTAGTGTTTTATCAAGTTTACCACCCTGCTGGATGCTGTGCTACATGATCATTTGAATGTGTCACGAGGCCTTTTACCCCATTATAGAACAAAGAGACGTGCCTACGACTGTCAATATAGGTGAAGAAAAGTCTATGCAACTACACACTGGTAAGGTGTAAGCAGTTGGAATACACATTTGACCATTTTATTACAAAATAAATTTAGAAAAAGTTACTGGTCTTGAAGTAACTATTTTGTTGGGCAATAACCTACCAAATGTCTTCTTTCATAAGAGACCAATTTATGTCTGTATTCTATGATTCATATTTTACAACCGTTTAGGTGTGGATTGTGCATTTGTATATTCCCAATATATTAAGTGACACAGCTAAGGGTTAAAGCAAAGCTGTGGGAAAAAAAGAAAGGCTGATACTGGACGTTTGCTCCTCTAACAAAAACAACAACAACATAACCTTTCCTACCTGCTTTCGAGCTGCCACGGGCATCTGTTGAGCTGCTATACCTGCAGTATGATGAAGGCTTCTTCAATATACGTTTTTTTATTTTGTTAAACTTCACTGCTGAACAAAAGAACACTAAACTAAAACACTAAAACAGAGTATCTCAGTCAAACTAAAAAAACTAAAACAAATACATGATCAATATTGACACTTGTCAGTTACATTAGCTCATTCGCTGCTATTGTCGATAGGTTTTTCAAGCATGAGTAAAAGCAGGGAAGGATTACCGACCGGGAATATGGAGCCAGTGCCCAGGGGCCCTTGACTACAAAGAACCCAGGAGGCCCTTTGCTTCAATGTAGCACTGTCCAGTTAGATACAGAAAACCCAACAACATTATTTTTTTTATTTATGTTCAGACCGGAGAGAGAGAATACAGAAAGCCGGTAGGATCACTATCTCTCCCCCCCACACAATTTAAGGCTATGCCATGACTCCACTGCAAGACAAGAATAAACATGAAATGATAGTGGAAAAATGACAGATATGGTCAACAAGTCATAACCACAATTTTTCATGTTACTTTAATTTATTAAAATAAGTTTACCATTTTTTGAAGTTATACAAGATTCAACTTAAACTTTTCAGTCAATTTAATGTAATGTAAGATGAAATGACTTGTTATTTTGATTCAACATAAACATGTAAGGTAGCAACTTCTTATTTACAGTGTATTTCTCCAAACCTCTTATTTATTTATTGCCATGTATATTTTCAAACACTTGGAGGTAACTTGCCCCGGAGCCTTTCGAAGTCAAAATGTATTTTAGCCTAAAATATCTATAAATAAGCCTATATGTCAACAATGAGTTTCAAATTTATTTTGCTTGCATGAGAAAACACGACAGTATACCCTCCAGTTGTGTCTTTTCGGTTTAATTTTGGTTATTTCCTTATTATTAGGGTTCGAGCCCGAAGGGCTAGAAACCTATTGTTATTTATTTTATAAATATATTAAGTGTCGCTTCTCCTTTTTGGTTGTCGATGTATGACATAGTGTTTGGAGAATAAGACTCACGTCGTTGATCGTAATCCGAGGTGCATCTTGAAGCAACCGCCATTGTTTAACATTTTTTACACTTAAGGTGCTTTATGCAACCGGGCCCTGGACTTTGCAATCTCTTGGCATCTGTCGTCGCTAAGTAACCATGGGGAAGGATAGCCATTGAGACGAGGAGGTAAAAATAAAAGTATATGCACTGAAAATACGTTGCAAACAACTCTGCTACTAGATTTAGTAATTTTGTGATCATATTGGTCTCCATTTTCATTGAGCTTGTCTATATTGGCTAGTTGGTTCTTGTCACATGACCTGCGGTGCGCTTGCTAATGAAAAAAGAGCTCGTCGCACCGCGACCGCGTCACCCCCTATTTCCGCGAGGCTGCCGCGCGTCTACATTTAAAATAAAGAATATGCGCGGAAAATATCCGGTTAGGGCTAACTTGGCCGATCTCACAAACCGATCGTAATTTGATGACGTCATTACGCGTGGACATACGCACATAATAATCAAAAGCAACAGACACACTGACAAAAGGTCGGAAGACCAGATCTGTGTTGTACATTGTACATTCTGTGAATATTTTTACCTGAATTGAGAAAAAACGGGTTACCTTTACTTCTCTGACGCGCACATAACGCATGTGACATAAACCACACTTTCAATAAACGAAAATCAATCCTATCCAATGATAAAGTGGTATCCGTGTAAACTTCTTTCTTTTGCGATCTCTGTCATGAACACACAGACACAACGTGTAGTTAACGTCTGCTAATGTTCGACTAATGACATAATGACTCGTTTGAACCGATTCATTTAAATGAACGGTCAAAAGAACTGATATGTCAAGCAATGAACTCAGAAGACTCACTATCCGAATCCATCAAATCTTTCACTCAAAACACATCAGAACGTTAGTGTGCTCAGGCGATTTAGCAACAGTGTCTGATAAGATTTAGTCTAAATAATCCACAGTATTTACAGTTTATTTATATGACAATGTGTAGTTTATTACCTATAAAATCATTAGACAGAAGAGAGGTGAACACCAGAACAAAGCACAAGTTGTTGTTAGTTTAAGTATGTGGTCAAAATAAGAAATGCAATATTTAAAAAGGGATGGTTGTAAAAGGGGAAGTTCACTTTTAATTGACCTTATATGATTTTATCAAAATATTTATAAAATTAAAGCTTATTTTGCAATGAGAAACCAGAAATCTTATATCAGTTATATAAAGCTTAAAGCACCGTAATCCTGATCGGATCATCCCTAATGTACTTCATAATAAACTGCTGGTGCTAGATGGCGCTCATCCTTAATACGTAACTATTGGTCGTAATAAGGTGCTTGTACAAACGACCGACTGGGTAGTTTTTTGGGAGGACAGTCTGAATATTTTGCATTATCTTTTTACTTTATTAATGGAGGAAACAACAGTTGTTAAAATACGAGTGTAGGGAGGCAGAGACAATTTTTATACACTGTGGCTATTGAGGTAAAATGGTGAAATGGTGCAGTCAACCAGTTCATGCTCTGACTAACAATATTATACGTATAATATTAACCTAACATCAGTTATGATTGTTATTAATATGATGGTTATTATCAATACCGGTATACTGCAACATCCCTACTTTGCACTTTTTTCAAATAGATTTGCTCTGCCCAAATATGTAATTTTGACCAAAAGTAGTTGGTGAATGTTCAATCATCTTTATTATTCAAACACTATAGTAAATGTCTTTTGAATGCCTTAAACTAAAAAAAACACAATAACACCCTAAAAGGAATCAACATGTCTCCATGCTCATGTATTGTATTTTTTATTATGACTCACTATTCTAAATAATAATATGCGTCAGAGTCATTAAAAGCAAATGTACACAGACTTCCGTTTATCTAAATAAACATGAGATGTGACATTGGATTCGTGTGCTTGTTGTGAAATAGTGTTGTTCAGTATCTCCCTCACAGCCAGAGAGATTTGCACAGAAACGAAACTAAAAGTGACTTCCTTTTCGTCTGGGTTGTGAGTGACAGCGAGTTAAAAAAATGATGCTATTATTTTCAATCTCTTCTTTGTTCATTATATTCACTTAAATTGTGTACTCACCTTATATTGTTCACAGCCTTGCTGTCTTTTTATTCTTTTACACAGACAAATTGTACACTACACACATTCTCACTCTCTTTTTCATTTCAACAAACCCCGCCCTTTGGTCGATCTGCCATCCTATTGAATCACTAGAAATAATCTGTCTGAGATTTGAGATATTAGAGATTGTGATGGTTTGTATGATAGAAACTCTGTTATGTAGGTAGGGGGTTAAACTGTTAAAGGCTTTGTAAGTGATTAAAAGAACTTTAAAGTCAATACGATAGTTAATGGGAAACCAGTGAAGGGTTGATAACATGGGGGTTATGGGATTGTATTTTCTGAACCTGGTTAGAACTCTGGCAGCTGCATTCTGAACCAACTGTAGTTTGTTTATTGATGACGCAGGACAACCATAAGTAGAGCATTACAATAGTCAAGCCTTGAGCTCACAAATGCATGAATAAGCTTGTCTGCGTCAGCAACACATAGAATATTTTGTAACATTTCGTAAGGTGGGAGAAGGCGGTTTTTGTGACATTTGAGATGTGGTTTCTAAATGACAGGTTGCTGTCTAATATGAGGTCTAGATCTTTACTGTTAAACAGTCAACATAAAAGCAACTGAAAAGACTGTTGCTGCTGCAGGCTGGGAATAAATGTTAAGACTGATCCAGAAAGCAAAGTAAAAGAACAAACATGTCCCTTTCATTTCAGGAGCTACACACTCAAATGCATTATGGGTCTTAGATAAACACTGACGCAGAAATGAAACTCAAACTGTCTTTTGTATAATAAGTCTACTTTTTTTTAACGTACTAAAAGAGACATGTTTTAGATTTTGTATCAAATAAACCAAATATATGTCTTGTCTTTATTAGTTAGATGACATTCAATTCAGTATCGCACATGCTTTGTCTGAATTTCAGACTTTTTCATAGTATGGTTTCTTTTCAATGTCTGTCTTAAGAATGAATCCTGCTGTACATGAACTTGTTTTATAATTACATTTGCTGCTGTCTTTCTAAAACCTTGTAGCTCCACATTCTGTCATCCACATTGCGTTACATGAATACGTGTCCGAGTCGCTAATGCCTTCGTTTTGCATGTTTATAATACGTTCGTCGTACAGTGGGACAGCCGTTCTGGACTTTGACAGAATGTCCTACTGGTCAGTCCGGCCCTTCTATGAAATGAAAACTGACCATCAAGCGTTCTGTTTCATGCTGACTTCATATGCTGACAATACATAAAATTGTGAAAACCTTTAAGTTCATGATACTGTATATTGTATTACAGAAGAACCATTATTGGTTCCACAAATTACCATTCAGCCAAAGGTTCTTTGAAGAACCATCTCTTTCTTACTTTTTTATAATACATTTTTTTAATGATATTAAATAGTTATTTTAGTGCAGGATACTGTATGTTAAATAATGCTCTGTACACCTAATTTAAACCAGTTTTATATGCGTGATCTGAAGCATTCCCAATGAAACACTCAAACAAAAAGTATGCATAAAAATGTGTATTATTTTCATTTCCTGTATACGCTACACAGGTGATTGATAAAACGTTGCAGGTGACTGAAATTACTTTGAAAAGTAACATTTAAAAATGAATTATTCTGTACAGGACTTTGAAAACACCTCTGTAAGAATGAGAGTTTTTGTATTTTGCAAATTGTATTATGTTAATGTGGGCTAGAACTCACACTTATTTTATCTGCACATTCAGGTTTAATTCTTAAAAAAGAAGCACGATAATACTTGTTAAAATACCTCTTTTTATCTGGTTTAATGTACAGAGACAACGATAAAGATCTTTGTAAAACAATCATGTAAAGAAAAATAAACTCTTAACATTAAAGCAGAAATAATCGTGGTAGAAAACAAACTAAAAACTAACAATGAACAATATATTTTTACAGCTTTTAGTCATCTTTTTTAATGTTTGTAGACTCTGTCTAATGTCAAAGGTTATAACTTCTGAAATTGATTTGATTTTAAATGCTGAATAGAACATAAATTAATAAATACTGTAGATCAGTTGTTCATTGTCAGTTCATGTTGTTAATTCACAAATGGAACTTTATTTTACATTATTATGAAGAATGAAATAGATGAAAAAAAGATATTGCTCAATGATGAAGTGAAAAAGTGACATGATAAAGTATAAAGCTAGAAATCACATCTCTTCCATAAAAAAAATCTAATTTTTGTCAGATGTCAAGATTGTCACATGATGCTCAAAACGTGACGTTTAATCATGATTTAGGACAGAGTGTTAAACTGAAATATCTTTAGACCATGATGAGAATGACACAGGATCGGGATGCGATGAAAGATAGTAGCATATTTTCTAAATACCGGATGATACCAAAATGATACCCGAGCTGGAAGGAGAAATGTTATTGGATGGTGAAGATTTTCTGAAACTCCCTGTCAAACAAATCCTTCAGTCTGGCCCCCATTTTGCCAAACTCATTGTCCTTAAAAAAGTAAATAAAAGCATAAATCAGTCAAAATATCAAACATACATCGATCATTACCGTAACAATGATCATAAATGTAAACATTAACATATGTGACCCTGGATCACAAACCTAGTCTTGAGTAGCAGGGGAACATTTTTAGTAAAAGACAAAAATACATTGTGAGGGTCAAAATGAACCATTTTTCTTTTATGCCCAAAATCAGTAGGATATTAAGTAAAGATCATCTTCCAAGAAGACATTTTGTAAATTTCCTACCTGAAATATATAAAAACTTTTTTCTCAATATATAGATTTTTTTTGCACTCTCAGATTCCTGACTTTAAATGGTGGCATCTCAGCCAGATATCGTCCTTTTCTGACCTCAATAGACAGCTTATTTATTCAGCTTTCGCGTTATGTAAAATCTCAATTACGAAGACTGATTTGTTGAATTTCACCTTGTTGAATTTGTTGCAGTTGCTGAAGATGAGCTGAAAATCCGACACAAACTCTCCAACAGTTTTATACTCATTTCCTTCCAGTTTCAGCTTTATTCTGTCCAGCCACATCGGCTGCGCTATGAACTCAGAGTATCTGCGTACCTTAACATTATAAAAAGAATAGGTGTGAAAACGACAAGAACGACGTGAGGAAAAACAGACACAAATAGTTTGTCTTACTGTTCTGCAGGGGTCTTTCACAAACACACGTTGGACGTCCTCTCTGTACGTATATAACAGCAGGTAATGGCAGTACTACAAAATAATTACATCAATTATTAGTTCATACTAGACTTAACTATTATAATACTGTTATACTAGATAAATTAAAGAGTATCGATTACAATGTCCTTAAAATGATATTTAATGCGGTGTGTTATGTTACTGTGTGTGAATGTAAGCAGTCTGCCAAGTTGTTAAGTCGAAAGTGAGCGAATAACAAAGTTATTGGCTTCGGAAAAAGGAGTCGAGTCTAAATCACGCGAACGAGTCGTCTCTTATTCTTATTTCAGTTCCGGGTCAGATTTGAGACGCTCCATGTAGTGCCCTTTTAGCGCTTACACAGCAGACTAGAAACTCTAACCAATCAGATCAGAGTGGGCAGACAGAAAAGAGGGCATTAGACCGATGAATCACCAAACGAATCAGTTGAGAGTCAGTCAAGAAGTAAAGTAATAATAACTGTCTATTATTAGAAAATGAAAGTGTTTTTATAACTTGTATGTCCAGAAACTTGTTGCTGGACTCTCCTTTATATTCTGGGGTGGTTCAGGGTTTAAACCTAGTCCCAGACTAATTTAACTGTTAGAGATGTCTTAATCGAAAACAACTTGCACTATCAGGTATTAAAATATATCAGTGTGATTGATTTGTCTCAAGATTTTTTGTAAAGTACGTTTTTAAAAATGACTTAAATATCCTAATTTAACCTAGGCCTAGTCCTGTTTTAAACTAATCCCTGACCGGGAAACCGCCCCTTTATTTTATTTTTCTGCTCTGGATTAAAACGTGCACATAGTAACATGTGTGTGTCAATTTACCAGTTTGTTTTGAGAGGACACTGGGAGATTCAGAGCTTCTTGTTGAGTCATGTGATGGGGGTCACACCACTGTTGACTGGTTCTCAGCACACAGAAGGTGCACATCCATTGACTGCATGTACACAAACACACACGCACACAGGAAATGTCATCTACAACACACACTCAATGATAATGCAATGATTCAATTGATTAAGACTTTCTCTTTTTCTCACTCGGGTGAATCTCCGGTTACAGCTGGCAGGTGACAAGCCCGATGAAATACTCGTGGACACTCATCACAGCACACAAGACTTCCATCAGAGTAACACTCGTAACACACGTCATCATTTCTCTGTTCCAACTGATCGACAAAACACATTTATACATTCATTATCTCAAACCCAGATGTATTGTTCAGTGAATAAATCATGGACACTATAGAACAGCCAACATCAAAAGAAAATAAACACCAAATAAATCTGGTAAGCACTCCGATTACAAACTTTGACTGTGTTTTATGTTTTGTAATGGATTAAATATAAATGTCAAAATTAATATGAATTCATGTCATATTGGGAATGAGCGATTCTTACCAAGTCACATTCTTGATCGCTGCATTTCTTACAGTCACACAGGAGTGAATGGATGCAGAGGATCTTTTTCTGAAAATAAAATCACATATGACGCCGTTTTAGTGCCACATTAAAAATAAAAAGTCGAAATGTTACGAAAATAAAAGTGAAATCTTATGAGAATAAAGTCAAAATGTTAACTTCAATGTAAACATTTCGACTTTTTTCGTGAAACATTTCGACTTTATTCTCGTAACATCTTGGATTTATTTTTTATTTTTAACGTGGCACTGGATAAAAAAAATAAAAAATATACATTTTTTAACGGTTGTGTAAATGTTAAATAGTAATATTAAGAAATTTTGATTATTTATACATTACTCTTGCAAGTTGAATTTCTTTCAATCACAAAACATGCTGAACATGACAATTGTTCATAATACTGAAGTAATCTAGATAGTACGTGAGTATTTTAGTCATAAGTGAGGTTGTTCCGATGTTTAAACTGCTCGGCTGAGATTGAAAAAATAATCGCTCGGGACGGATTTGTGACTATCGGGCGAGTGTTGTATCATCATGAAAGTTTATCATTAGTTTTAATTGTTGCCAATTTAAATATATTCAAGTGCAAAAATATGTAAAAAAGAACTCTGTTTGGTCTCTGTGAGCTGTTTGACAAGTTGTGCAGGCTGTGCGCAGGCATATCACACAAAAGTAAGTCAAATGTCCAGTATTGGTCAGTATCCTCGTAAAGATGTTATTGTAAACTGTTCAAATCAATATGCATTTGTTACAGCATACTGGATCTGTGTATTATAATTGACAAAAGGATTAATCTATACTAAAATTAAAGTAAAGATTATTCAATGTCATGTTACATTAAAACAACTAGACATAAAAAAGTAAAAAAAATTAATTTGCGCAGCCAAAGTAAAATGTTTGGGAAACATTCTGTTCAAAACATAAATATGTAAGCATGGTACCTTCAGTAAGAAGCTGAGAGTTTTGCCATGGCACCGTATATCTCTTCTCCAGTTTGCATCAGTGAGAGTTTCCTCCTGCTTGACAAACTCTTCTGGAGTGAGCCAGCTTTCATCTGTGCGTATACATTTCCCGCGCAAACCTGTGACACAGATCGAATAAATGACAAACAGCTCAAACACAGCCAGCGAAAAACTGTAAACATGCAGCACAGAGACATTAAGAATGACAAAGAGCACAACCAAAAACTAACAATAGGTCAGTCAAATAATATAAAACTAACCTGTGACATGGTACACAAATTGATGACTCATAATGGGTGAGCCAAGATTAAAGCTGTTGTGAATTAAATGTAAAGGTGGAAGCAAACTGGTATTGCCTGTTGTAAGCTCAAAGATCACAACAAGTGTGAATTTTGAGGGCTGAAATAACATGAAGGACTTGAATACAGAAATGAACTGATATCATCTGTTTCTCTGCACCCCACAGAGGGAGAACGTGAGAAACTAACCCCCCCGAATGTGCACAAAATCCTCCCAAAATGATGTGTGAACACCCTGTAGGTCCATTTCATTGTAAAATCTAATTTTAAATCTCATTCCTCATTTTAATCTTTACCAGGCACATACATTCTACCTAGTAAATAAATAGTTGACCTAGATTGAATTCCTAGATTTTAAATTTATTTTAAAATTATTCCACGCATTACCAGACAAATAATCTATATTAATGAAAGGCTTTTTATTACAATAATTACAGGAATATTTAATATTCACCATGCAAAACATAATACGACTTAATAAACTGTGCGGTTAATTGACTATGGTTCGGTTATGCCCCCAGGCAAAATGACAAAAGTCACCTGCTTGCCTAAACAACATAAAATACCTAATTCATGAATCATAAAAACGAGCCGCTCGTGATAAATGGGTTGTGCACAAATCCACTAGCAATGTTTTGGAAATGGGGTGTGTCAACCCCAAACACAGACTTTCAAGTTCTCTTCTCGGGTATCTTAAAGTTATAAATGCTACTTTCATTTACAGAGTTCTGCATGTATTGTAGAGGCCCAATCAGAAAACAGCACCAACCTGATGCAAACCGATATTTGTGTAAAGTCCCAGTCAACGAAACACAGGTGACCGGCAAAGAGGGAGCCTGGAAAACAGAAAGATTGTCCATGTCTTCCTCCTCCTCCTCCTCTACTCGCCCTCTGAATTCCATTCCTCCAGCTGCCCCTCCTGGTTCTTCAAAATCTGCAGCGTCTCTTTCTTCCTCCGTCCCGGCACTGCTTTCTGAATCTTGTGGAGAAAAACGTTGTGTTCAGACCAGACGCGATTTCTTTAAGACTGCAAGGGAAGCTCAGCTTCCCCTATAATTCCCCTAGACGAGCGTCTGCGTGATGATTGGAGGGTCTGTCATCTCTTTTTAATCCACTTTTATGTCCTAAAACGCTCGTTTTTTGGGGTCGACAGCTTATAAAAACGTATTTCTTGGGGTTTTTTTTTTTAGCTTGTTTGCTATACACATTGTCACATATCAGCTTTTAGACTTTTTTTTTTTTATAAATCATAAATGACAAGGAGGCGGCAGCTTCTCGCAATGTAAAGAGATGGTTGGTGTGGGCGTGGTCTTCAGATTATGACGCGTATCACTCTGTGTCTCCAACTCAGTCCCATCGCGGATTTTGCATGTGTAGTCGAAAGACAAACTGCTGCAACCTTCATGTATATTTCACACAATTTCACACCACATTCATTGTTTCAGTTTAACATAATTCCCACATTTCCTCCCGTTGAGTTAAATATATATATATATATATATATATATTAGATCGTTTGTTCATTAATTCATATAGTCTGAACTAGCCAGCTAGCAAACTGCACACGATGGCAGACAGTGCTAATATTGTCGACCTGATTTTGGCAAAGCCATTAGAAAGTCTTCCTTACGAGGAGAAACTTAGAATTAAACAGCAGGGCAGATCAACACCTAAAATTGATTTAGTGCAAAAGATATGGAAAAGTAACAGCTCTTTTCAGCTCTCCTGGTATGACAAAGTTAGCTGGAAGTGCTGTGAAAAAGAAAATGTACTGCTGGCCATGTCTCTTGATGAAACCATCTCATGGATGTGTTGTTTGGTCAAAATTGGGGTTTGGAGATCTGTCAAACTTTGACAGGGCATATAAAAGGCATGAAAATAGCAATGAACATGTGAGTGCATGTGCAGGATTAAGTTGCATGGATAGGATCAGGGTTGAGCAACCACCTTATGGATGTGACATCCTTGCTTGGCATTTTCTTGAAAAGAAACGTAGGGCAGAATTTACATATAAATAAATGGACAATTTTTAAGAGATTTTAAGACCTCTTTAAAAGATCAGCAGCCGCCACTGGTTCAGACAGACAAAAGCAGACAGCGTGTGGACATACGTGTGGTTTCTGTGACTCACCACCGCTGGAGCTTTCTGTTGAACTGGCAGAAAACGATCCTTCTGCATTCTGCACGAAGAAACAGTTTTAAACAACATGA